>NC_133649.1:82571798-82871798 GCF_009905375.1 Apium graveolens
ACCAGCAATGCCTTGGGTCGTCCCTTCCACATTTTTACTCTAGATCTCAAAGGAGTACCTGATTTTATTTTTTGATCTTTTTGCTTTTTCTTTTGATAAGTGAGGTTTATCAGCACTTAGTACATTCAGCAGTTTTACTAGTATCAGAACTTAACAGATGAGTAGCATTATTCTAATTTGTGACTTAGTAATAAGATATACAAAGTAAACTCAACTAAGCTCAATTATCAGAATTTTCTAGTGTCATAAGATTTCCACTGAAATAATTACTTCTTACATGGAATCATTTGTTTATTGAAGACTACTAGGTCAGTATCTAGCACAGTTATCCTCATAGGATTGAATAATTACTTAAACAGACATATCACTTATCAGAGTTGAGAAATATATATCAGATAACAGTCAGTACTTAAAAACATTTATCAATTAAGCACAGAATACACAATGAGATTAATTCTGTAAATACTGAGCATAAAGTCTGATAACACAGAACAAGACTAAGCAGATTTAGAGAAAGAACCTGAAACCATTCCAAGTTCATTTACCAATCTTGTAAAAGTAGCTTCACACAGTGGTTTTGTGAAGATATCTGCTAGTTGTTGATCTGTGGGAACAAAATGCAATTCCACTGTACCTTCATCCACATGTTCCCTGATGAAGTGGTACCTGATGCTGATGTGCTTTGTCATAGAGTGTTGAACTGGATTACCTTTCATAGCAATAGCACTTTGATTATCACAGTAAATAGGGATTTTGAAATATGTTAACCCATAATCCAGTAACTGATTCTTCATCCAAAGAATCTGTGCACAACAGCTTCCTGCAGCAATATACTCTGCTTCTGCAGTTGATGTGGAAATTGACTTTTGTTTCTTGCTGAACCAAGAAACCAATCTGCCTCCAAGAAATTGGCAGCTTCCACTTGTGCTTTTCCTGTCAATTTTGTAGCCTGCAAAATCTGCATCTGAGTAACCTATTAGTTTAAAGTCTGATTCTCTAGGATACCACAATCCCAGATCAGCTGTTCCTTTAAGATACTTAAAGATTCTTTTCACAGCTGTTAAGTGAGGTTCTCTTGGATCTGCTTGAAATCTTGCACAAAGACAGGTAGCATACATGATATCAGGTCTACTAGCAGTTAGATAGAGTAGAGAGCCAATCATACCTCTGTAATCAGTAATATCTACTGATTTACCAGTATCCTTATCCAGTTTTGTTGCAGTGGCCATGGGAGTGGATGCACTTGAACAATCTTGCATTCCAAATTTCTTCAGCAAGTTTCTGGTGTACTTAGATTGACAAATGAAAGTGCCTTCTTCATTCTGCTTGACTTGAAGGCCCAGAAAGTAGCTAAGTTCCCCCATCATACTCATCTGATATCTTGACTGCATCAGTTTGGCAAACTTCTTGCAAAGTCTGTCATTTGTAGATCCAAAGATGATATCATCAACATAAATCTGGACAAGAAGTAAGTCATTTCCATGGTTGAGGTAGAATAGTGTTTTGTCTATTGTTCCTCTGTTGAATCCACTTTCCAGAAGAAACTGAGCTAAAGTCTCATACCATGCTCTAGGAGCTTGCTTAAGTCCATAAAGTGCTTTATCAAGCCTGTAGACATAATCTGGATGTTTGGTATCTACAAAGCCTGGAGGTTGTTCAACATATACTTCCTCCTCCAATTTTCCATTGAGAAAAGCACTTTTCACATCCATTTGAAAGACAGTAAACTTTTTGTGAGCAGCATAAGCCAAAAATATCCTTATGGCTTCTAACCTAGCAACTGGTGCAAATGTTTCATCATAATCAATTCCCTCATGTTGAGAATATCCTTTTGCGACCAGTCTTGCCTTATTCCTTGTAATTATGCCATCACTGTCAGTTTTGTTTCTGAATACCCATTTTGTACCAACAACAGATCTATTCTTTGGTCTTGGCACTAGGGTCCAGACTTTGTTTCTTTCAAATTCATTTAACTCTTCCTACATTGCTTGCACCCAATCAGCATCTTGAAGAGCTTCTTCAACTTTCTTTGGCTCAGTCTGAGAGAGAAAAGAATTGTAGAGACATTCATTTGAAGTACATGTTCTAGTTCTGACACCTGCATCAGGATTTCCAATTATCAAATCAGGTGTATGTGATTTTATCCACTTCCTTGCAGATGGAAGGTTGTCTCTAGAACTGGATGCTCCCCCATTATCCATGCTATCTTCATTTTCATTTTATGATGCTCCCCCTAAAACTATGCTCTCTGAGTTGGAGTCTTCAGTATTTAGATTTTCAGCATTATCAGAACTTGGCTTATCAGAACTTGACGAATCAGAACTTGAAGAGCCAGATGTATGTTCTGATGTTTCTTGAGCTGTGGTAGGATCTTGAGTATGCTCCCCCTGCATAGGTGCATCTTCCTTTGACGTAGTTACCACAGTTTCAATAACATCAGAGTTTAATCCATCAGAGTTTACAGTATCAGGACTTAGACTGTCAGGAGTTTCAGTATCAGAATTTGAGTCTTCATTTTCAAATCTCAGCTGATCATGGTCAATGAAATCTTCAAGACCAGTAATCTTCTTGTCATCAAAAGAGACATTGATAGATTCCATGACCACTTTTGTTCTCAAATTATAGACTCTGAAGGCTTTTGTGGAAAGTGGATATCCAACAAAGATTTCTTCATCAGCTTTTAGATCAAACTTTGATAGCTGTTCAGGATGAGTCTTGAGAACAAAACACTTGCATCCAAATACATGAAAGTATTTCAAATTTGGCTTCTTTTTCTTCACCATCTCATATGGTGTTTTTCCATGCTTGTTAATAAGTGTTGCATTTTGAGTAAAACAAGCAGTCTGCACAGTTTCAGCCCAGAAATAGGTTGGAAGCTTTGCTTCTTCAAGCATTATACGTGCAGCTTCAATGAGAGTCCTATTCTTTCTTTCAACAACTCCATTCTGCTGTGGAGTTCCAGGAGCAGAAAATTCCTGCTTTATTCCATGGTTTTTGCAGAACTCTTCCATTATCAAATTCTTGAACTCAGTGCCATTGTCACTCCTTAAAATTTTCACAGAATCTTTGACCATTTTATCCAGCTGTTTGACATGATCAATCAAGATAGATGCAGTTTCACTTTTTGTGTGCAAGAAATACACCCATGTGTATCTGGTGAACTCATCCACTATGACCAACGCATACTTCTTCTTTGCAATAGACATGACATTTACTGGACCAAATAGATCAACATGTAGTAGATGATAAGGCTCAAGAATTGATGATTCAGTCTTGCTCTTGAATGAAGATTTTCTTTGTTTGGCCTTCTGACAGGAATCACAAAGACCATCAGGAGCAAATACTGACTTTGGCAGTCCTCTCACAAGATTTTTCTTGACCAGTTCATTTATATTGTTGAAATTTAAATGAGAGAGTTTCTTATGCCAATTCCAGCTTTCTTCAATTGATGCTCTACTCATCAGACAGATTGCAGAACCATCAGTACTTGTTGAAAGCTTAGCTTCATAAATGTTACCACGCCTGTATCCTTTCAGAACAACTTTGCCTTTAGATTTACTCACAATTTCACAGTGTTCTTCAAAGAAATCAACATGATAACCTCTGTCACAGATTTGACTTATACTCAGTAGGTTGTGTTTAAGTCCTGAGACTAGAGCTACTTCTTTAATTATGACATTTCCAAGATTGATATTGCCATATCCCAATATTTTTCCAATGTTGTCATCTCCATAAGAAACACTTGGGCCAGCTTTCTCCACAAAGTCTGATAGCAGGGCCTTATTTCCAGTCATATATCCTGAACATCCACTGTCCAGAACTAGAATATTTTTCCTGTTGCCCTGCAATCACAAAGACCACTAATTATTAGTTTTAAGGACCCAGACTTGCTTGGATCCTTTGGCCTTATTAAGTTTGTTAACATTTACAGCGGATTTAGCATCAGAGTTTATGTTAACATTTTTCTTATCAGAACTTACACTATCAGACTTTGAATCAGAATTTACACTAGAAGGAACAATGGAAACTTTCTTCAAAGAAGGTTTTATTTGATAATAATCATAGTACAAGCTATGATATTCTTACAAGTATAAATGGAATGCCATAAACTACCACAATGAAAACAAGGATTTTGTGGTTTGTATCTAACAGACTGACTCTTAACTCCTGATTTTGAAGGTAAGGAGTTAATATTCTTATTCTTCCTGCAAAAAGAAGCCAGATGGTTAGAACTTCCACAGTTATGACATGTTTTCCTAGAAGCATCAGGAACAGGTTTATAATTATTGCTTTTATTCACACCTTCATTTCCATTCCTATTTTTTCTAGGTGATTTTACCTTGTTTGCATTCTTAACATCTTTCAGCTTATACTTAAGCTGTTTCTTTGTCATTAAGCTTATGTTCACTTCAGCTGTCTTTTCCTGTTTTAGTTTGTCAGAAGTTAATTCCTTTGTAACTTCTGATTTCTCATTTTCAGACTTTACAGTTACAAACTTAACAGGTTTTAACTTTGGCTTTTGCTTATCAACATGCTTAATTTCTTCAGTTCCTTTATCATTCTTATCTTCTCCATAACCTAAGCCCTCTTTCCAGTTTCCACTACTTAGCAAATTTTGAGTTGTTTTGCCAGAGTTAGTCCAAGTCCTGATAATCTCTCTTTCCTTTTCTAACTCAGTTTTTAGAGATTCATTCATTTTTAGCACTTCATCCCTAACATAAAAAGCATCATCTTTATCCTTCTGAGTTTGATGGAACATGACTAACTCTTTTTCTAAGAAATCATTTCTTTTCTTAAATGCAAGATTTTCAGAAGTTAATCTTTCACATGTTAAAGTTTGATCTCTATAACTAACAAACATGGTTTTAAGATATCTTCTTAACTCATTAATATCATCAGTATGAAAAGCATAAGTAGTCTGAGGTACCTTTGTTTCAGCAGCTTCAGAACTGCTCTCAGCACTTTCTTTATCAACATTTGCCATCAATGCATAGTTTTCCTCACTTTCAGAGTCTGAGGTGTCTGTCCAGCTTTTCTGCTTTGTGACAAGAGCCTTGCCTTTGTCACCCTTTACCTTCTTGCAATCAGGAGATATGTGGCCTTTCTCACCACAGTTATAGCATTTAACATTGGTGTAATCTCCTCTGTCAGACTTTCCTCCTCTGCCTTCAGATCTTCTGAAATTCTTCTTATCAGAACTTATGCCTTTCCTGGAAAACTTCTTTCCCTTCCTGAACTTCCTGTATGCAATCTTTGTGATTCCTTTCACCATAAGAGCATACAGTTTCATCATCTCCTCATCAGCATCAGTCTCAGGCAAGCTTTCAGAATCTGAGTCATCATCACTCTCAGAACTTGATGACTCAGTATCAGACTTTATGAAAAGAGCTTTACCCTTATCTTTCTTTGAGGAAGCTGCTTTGGGGGATTCTTCTTCAGCCTTAAGAGCAGCTGTCCTTAACTTTCCTCCTTTCCTCTTGCTTCTTTGTTCCATCTCAAGCTCATGAGTCTTGAGCATTCCATAGATTTCGTCAAGAGTTGTTTCATCAAGATTGTAGTTGTCTCTTATTGTCGTTGCCTTCAAATCCCAGCATTCAGGAAGAGCTAACGGGAACTTAAGGTTTGAATCTTCAAGATCATACTCTTTATCAACCAATGACAAATCATTCAAAAGTTTGACAAATCTATCATATAAATCATTCAATGACTCATTAATCTTTGAGTCAAAGTGTTTATACTCTTGAGTGAGTATTGTCTTCCTGTTCTTCTTAATTGTCTCCGTTCCCTGACACCTTGTTTCCAGAGCATCCCATATCTCCTTAGCAGTCTTGCAGTTGATTACCCTGTTTGACATTACATTATCAATGGCACTATGCAGTAAGTGTCGTACCTTGGCATCCTTAGCAATTGATGCTATTTCTTCAGCAGTATAATCACTCTTCTCCTTTGGTACGGTCTTTGCTGCTTCACCTGCAACTGCAACAGCGAGCTTGGTTGGTTTGTGAGGGCCTTCCTTGATTCTATCAAGGTATTCTGGATCTGTTGCTTCCAGGAATATGGTCATCCTTACCTTCCATATGGGATATTCAGATGGTCTCAGTATGGGAACTCTGATGGTCTCATACTGACTCTGAATTTGTGTCTTTGGTGGTTCCTCAGTTTTGGTAGGCTTAGTTGGAGTTTCTGTGTCCGACATGATTATGTTTGGATCTTTAACTGTATGTGTGTTAACAGATAGGCTCTGATACCACTTGTTAGGTCACACACACACTGTAGAGGGGGTGAATACAGTGTATAGTACACTCAAATCGAACTTTAAGAACTTAAGTAACAAAAAACAAACTTTATTGAAACAATAAACTCTGTTACAGTATGGAACTGTTACCTCTCAGTGATGAACAATATCACGAGAGCTGCTAGGGTTACAATGAATAATCTTCTCGAATTATGATAACACTTATAGTGTAAACCCTATGTCTGTGTTTATATACTACACAGTTACAAGATAATCGCTAATTGATATGGAATATAATTCTGCTTCCTAAAATATATCAATCAGATATCTTTTCTTCCAAGTATTCCATTCTTCACGGAATTCCTTCTTCATGCATATCTCTTCTTATGTTTATCTTGATCTTCTTTCCTTTAATCAGCTACTGTCCTTATCTGATCGTCCTTCAGCACTTAAGTTCTGATATCTATCTTCTGATGATTATCTCCTGATAATATAAGTACCGATATCCTTAAGTCCTGACTTCCAGTATAAGTACTGATCAACAGTTAAGTACTGATTTATCCTGTTCAAGTAAGATCTGAAAGCTAAACATAAAACATATTAGCCATGACATTATCAAATATATCTAACATTCTGAAAGTCTATGGATGATCATATGAAGAATTCAAACAGCAGTTGAACAGTGAAAGCTGACACACAGCCGTCGAGATGTATACAAACACACTGTGGAAGCCCATTAACTGGGTAATAGAGGACGAAAAGTAGCAAAGCTTAAGACTGTTAGATTTTATATTTGTTCAGTCTTTTTGACTTTGTAATCTTGATATTATATAAACCAAGAGAGTACCAAATAGAAAAATAACTGAGATAGCTGAAAAACACAAAAACAGAGAAATCTTTGTAAGCAGAATCTTTAGCATTTCCTGTATTCTCAGTAGTTCCATTTGTAAGCAGCTGTGAGCATTTCTGCACACAGAGTCCTCTCGATATTATATATATATATATCTCTGGTGGAATTGTTTAAATCCACCAGAAAGTTTTTAAAGACTCTTGTTTTTAATTACTTATGTTTTGATTCAATTAAGTTTACATTCCGCATTGTGTTAATCAAAACAAATATATCTATAATCGAGTTGAACATTTTTATTTCAAGAATAAGGTTCAAGAATTCTATTCAACCCCCCTTCTGTAATTCTTGCTACATTGTTAAGGGACTAACAGATTGCAATATCGTCATTCATGTAATAATTAATGCAATGGCTTTTGATATTGGGTCATCAGGGTCTATTGGTATAAACTAACATATAGTACTTAACACATAAATTTTTAGTTGATATGATTGTAATATATGAATTTGCGTAATTTTTGTCATAAATGTTATTTGCTTAGTAGACTTGTAACAATAAACAATGTATGTGAATTCATGAGATATTAATTGTAACAAATTTTTAATGTAGGATTTCTTGTTTATGTTGTTAAAATTTAATTAATTATAATTTTTTTGTATTTTAAGATAAAATAAATGAATATATATAATTGATTTATCCGGTATGCGAGATAGAATGAGGAACCCTAACGAATAATTTATGACGGATTAACAATTTCGTCATAATACTGGGTTTCTTACGACGAAATAGTCATCATAAGTAAGCATTCTAAATAACTTACAATAGTTATTCCGTCGTAGTTAACCCATACTAACGACGAACTTGGAGTTCCGTCGTAAATTACCAAGAATATAGAAATTACAGACTGTAGCTTTTTCCCTTTGGTGCAATTTATTATCAAAATCTATATCATTAAACCAGTCATTTCAAACTAAAGAACAAATTGTAAAACCATATTATAACAAAATAATAAATCTTAGCAAAATAAAAGCAATCACGATCCTTATATGAAAATTTTGATGGATTAATGGAAAATTCATCTTAATTCTTAAAAATTAAAAATATGCCTATAATGATAAAATTGGTAAAAAAAATTAGGATTACAAAAAAAGTTGGAAAAATGCAAGTAAACGGAAAATTCACTTCAATTCATTTAAAATAATTTTTTTTTGCCTAAAACAATAAATCGTCCAATCTTTATGCAACAACACATCATATTATACATTTATAAGATTTCCAAACCATTTGGTTAAAAAGTTTGAATAGCAAGAAACGTTAATTGAAAATAGTGTTATTGTACCGAAAATCCATTTTAATTCATTTTAAATTAGGAATATGTCTTTGATGATAAAAACATCCAATTTTTCCCGACAGCAAATCAAATTGAATATTTAAAATATTTTTAAACTATCATATTGGTTAAAAATTGAAAATTGTGAAAAAAGTTAGTACAAACTAATGTTAGTTAACGAAAAAATCATTATAATTCATTAAAAATAAAAATATGGCTAGATTGATAAAATTGTCAAATTTCTTTGCACAAACATATCAAATTACATACTGTTAGGATTTTCAAACTTTCAAATTAGTTAAAAAAATTAGGATAATGAAAAAAGTAATGCAAGTAAACAGAAAATTCATTTTAATTCATTTAAAATTAAGAAATTTGTCTAGAATGATAAATCGCCCAATCTTTTTGCACCAGCATATTATATTATACGTTTATAAGATTTCCAAAAACGTCAAATCGGTTAAAAATATTGAATATTAAGAAAAGTTAATTAAAAATAGTATTAGTGAGCCGAAAATTCATTTTAATTCATTTAAAATTAGGATTGTGATTTTAATAAGAAAAACATCCAATTTTTTTGCACTAACACATCATATTATACATTTAAAATATTTTCATACTGTCAAATTAGTTAAAATGTTGAAATTATGAGAAAAGTAAATTTGAAATAATGTTAGTAAACCGAAAATTCATTTAGAATAAAAATATGGCTAGAATTATAAAATCATCTAATTTTCTTCTAAAAGCATATCACATCACATGTTTTGATTCATACAAGAATAGAAGTTAGCCTAATATGATAAAATACATTTCTTACTCATCTTCACTTTCCACTCAGTATTATCATAACTATCTTCTTCTTCACCTTCCCGTGCATTTTCTTCCTCTTCTTCACTTTCCACTTGTTTTGGTTGCTCTTGTTCTTCTTTTTGATCTTCTTCCATTTCATAGTGCAAAAAGTCAACAAATAATGACCTCGAGGAAAAATCTAATATAATGATATTTGAGACTTCTTCTTGAAGGGGTTCCACATCAACATACCATATTCTTTCACTCAATAATTGAGGTCTACATGTGATGATTGTGTGAATATTACTATAAAGATTCTTGACACCAGGAGCATAGTACACTTGTGTGGCTTGACTTGCTAAAATGTAAACATCATCTTCTTTTAGTTTTGAATTAAGATCAAATTAAGATCACTTCACTTTTGTGTTTCTTTACATTCCTAACATGACCATACCAATGACATCTAAATAAAATCACTTGATTTCCGCCACCATATGTCAGTTTGATAATCTCCTGCAAAGTCCTGTAGTAATTGCTTCCACTATCACCATAACAACTAACCTTCACAAGTACCCCCAGAGCTTGATTTTCCTAGGTAGAATGAGTATCCGTTGACCTTTCATCTTTTGTAAGAAAGCACATACTAAGTTGGTCCTTGCAATATGTATTGAAATTTTTCGTAGTTGCGTTGTACCTGAAATAGAATAGTCACATCAAAAAAAGTATCTAAATACATTTTTGTAATTATACAATTTATGCATTTGATTAAATACCTTATTTTGAAACCATGTTGTGAAATGTGACTTTAACATTGTACCCATCTCAGTATCACTCAATATAAATGTATTACAACTACGAACCTCTTCTTCAAACATACTAAAAAAAGTAATCATAAAATGTTAGTGAAGAACATTTCAAAGTTTTAATTATGAATGAAAATATTTGATTACTTACGTGATATAGAATGATACTTCACGCATGTTAGTAAGAACATAATGTGCTGCAACATGTAGGGAATCCAAATCTAAATGGTAACATGTATATGCTCCTAGGAGATCTACCAGATATGTAAACGCCTCGAGTTTATATGGATCCCCTGAATGATCATCAACCACATTACGATCTAGGAAGTTGTGCGATGTCTCAACTCCTGACTCAAAGTACATGGAACATAAATGTGTCAACTCTTCATGTACATATTTTTTTGCAATAGAACCTTCAACTCGTGTTTTATTCCCTACTTTTTGTTTTATTCTGCATTGTAGTCTTTCAATATTATACATCCACCGTGATGGGACAAGCCGCCGAGTCTGCACTCTTTGGGTAAATGAACGAGAAGATGCTCCATTGGATTAAACAAAGCTAGAAAGAATTTAGTCTCCAAAGTACAAAAGATCCCAACTATGTTTTTTCCAATTGTCTGACATTTGATGCAAGGAGTGTAGTTGGCCACAAGTCCTTGAAAAAAATTGAAAGATCATAAAGTACTTTGTGTATGTCATCTGGAAGAAGTTCACGAAATGCAGAAGTCAACAACTTTTGCATAAACACGTGACAATCATGTGACTTCATGCCTTGAAATTTCAACCGAGCTATATTACAGCATCTCTTCAAGTTTGATGAGAAACCATTTGGGAGTTTCAATCGATGCACCCATTTATATTACAATTTCAGCTAATCACGGGTGAGTTCGTATCTAGCTCTCGACATATGTCTACCATTCATCTATAGCTCTTTCATGATGCCCATTGCTTTGAAATCTTCTCTTGATCTTGTGGTATCCTTTATTTTGGCACTACATGAAATAATATGAAATATGTTGTCAAACATATTTTTCACCGTATGCATAGCATCGATACAATGACGTATGCGTAATGAATCCCAATATGGTAGATCAAAGAAGCTAGTAATATGTGTCCAATTGTGTGAATCCCCAAATCCATCTGCCCTTTCTTTGCTATGTGGTTTCTCAGGTGGTGGAAATGTGATACCAACACACATGTTACGGAAAATTCGACCTTTTTGTCGACTTCTTCGGCGTTTGTCTAGGAACCCCATATGTAACCCATAAAAACAGGACTTCCTGCTGTGTGGTAGTTGCTTAGCTTTAACTTCACCCATACACACATGACAAACCATCTTTTCATTGGTTGACCATCCGCTAACCATACCCAACCCGGGAAAGTCACTGATAGTCCATAACAAGGCTACCTGCATCATGAAATTGTTATTCGTAGAAACATCATATATCTGCACACCAACCTGCCATAAGCTAATCAGCTCATCAATCAAAGGTCTAAGATAGACATTCAGATTCCTCCCAGGATCATTCGACCCGGGTACTAGTAGTGTCATGAACATGTATGGATCCTTCATGGACATGGTATGTGGAAGGTTGGACACAAGTAGTACAACATGCCAAACTGATTATACAGTAGAAGTAGCATTACTGTACGTGGGAAATCCATCAGTTGCAAGACCAAGCCTTACATTACGAATATCCGCTGCAAAATCCAGATATTTCTTGTCAAATTCTTTTCATTCTTCTTCATCTACAGAGTGACTAAGAACCCCTTCAGTCACAATCCTGTTCTTTTGATACTTCATATGTTACGTTGTATGGGTAGACATGTACAAACGCTATAGATGAAGAGTGATCTTAAAATCTTTCTCAAAATGCTATCACTTCTGTCATTAGTTTTATCTTTGTATCGTCTTAACTCACAGTACTTTCAGTTTTCCAAATCTCCATCATCACCGTAGAATAACATACAATCATTCTCATATGCATGCATTTTTTCGTATCTCAAGTTCAACTTCTTGAACATCTCTTTGACACCATAATAATTAAAAGGAAGTTTATGCCCTTCTGGAAACACATCTCCAAGTAAGAGGAGTAGCTCAACAAAGGCATTATCACTACATTTGTTTTGATTCTTCTAATGTAGTAATCTTGTGACAAACTTCAATTGTGTGTACTTGATGTTGCCCGGATATATTTGTTCTCCGGCATTATTCACATTGTATAAGAATTTAGATGCTTGCTCGTTTGGCTCCTCGTGGACACTATTGACATATCCAAAATCTTCCCCTCTAAAGACATCCCTCAATATCTCATGTTCATCAAATACATCTTCACACTCATTCATTTCTTCATTTCTTGAGCCACCTTCTTTCTCATGTTAATGTCATATGGTGTAAGTCTCAAGAAAACCGAATGCATATAAGTGAAACTTGACATCGGAAATGAGTTGAAAGAGTTGATTGTTACATGTATTACACGTACATCTTATCAAAAGTTCTAGATCATCTGGTTCCTTGCTATTTTTTATTACAAATGCCAAGAAATCTTTAATCCCTTTATTAAATTCTTCCGTAAATCCATAATTACTGGAAATAATTCGTTTAGTGATTCAACTAGTATCATAAGCATCTACAAATAAAAATAAAATGCTAAGTCAATAACATATAAGCACACATACATACATATAGATGTGTTGAACATGTAAACATAAAAATTTAAATCACATATTTAAATGCATATAAACAATGTCAGAGAAGATTAAAATTTAATACTTATATTGAAGATTGTTAAATTCGTTGTTGCTATGTCATCATGTATTTTGAATAATATGAAGATATATTTTTGTGAGAAAAAACAAGCAGAAAGAGTGAATTGCCAAAAGGGCCAGTAGCATTTTGCACATATTAATTTACGATGAAATTAATTTTTCATCCTATATTTTATTAAAAAATATTATTTTCGAACGACTAACAAATGCTAGTAGGTGGCATTTATTGTGGAAGGTAGGCAAATTTATGACGGAAAACATTTTCGTCATAAATTATAGTTAAAACGATGTCGTCGAATTTAACGAAACTTTTATTTTTCTTTTTGTAATTAAATTGTATAACAGAATAATAATAAAATATTTAACTTACGACGAAACAATCTTTTCTTTATAAAGTTTACACAACGTCGTTCTCCTGCGAGACTGATTATCAAACTTTTTATTCATTTGCCGATAGGTTTTAATAATAAAATAATAAACTTACGACAGATGATGATTTCCGACGTAAGTCATTACAACGGAAATATTATTCCGCCGTAAGTTAGGCGCACACTTTATTCCGTCGTAAATTTCCTGTCGTAAATGCCCAGATTTTTTGTATTGATATCCAATTTCATTGGGGTACACACACGTGATTTGATAAATTTTATATTATCAATATTTTGTATTACTTTAACTAATTATTATAATCAACCTCGTTAGTAATGCTCTTAGGAATGGAAATTATATATTTGTATTTTTTAAAATGTAAGTAAATTGGTGGGGGGACTATAACTCGAAAATAATAAAAAATAAGATAAATTTCTTTAATTTTTGGGAATTTATCAAAAATACAATTTCTTATAAAATTATTTACGAATTTACCAAATTCTGATTTTTTACAAAAGTATTATTTTTAAAAAAATATTTGTAAACATACGATAATGTATGATAGATTACATTTAGTCTGAATTATGGAAATGTTTTAGGTCATATTTCAAGTTGCATTAAATATTGCATTTTTGCTTGCAAATATGATTGTAAATTTACAAAATGTATTTTCCAAAAATATTTTTTAAAACTCAATTTGCAAACTTGGTTGCAAAATGGCTTCAAAGTTGCGGAACATATTTTTGAAAATTGATAGTATTTTGTAAAATTATTTGCGATTTTACCAAAATCTGAATTTTTTTACTAAAATATTATTTTTTTCTAAAATTATTTACAAAAATACGATGTTGCAAAATAGATTGCATTTAATCTCAATTGTGCAACTGTTTTAGGTTGTATTTCAAGTTACATTATATGTTGCATTTTAGGTTGTAAATATGATTGTAAATTGGCCTAATGTATTTCCGCAATTTTTTTTTTAAAACTTAATTTTCAAACGTGATTGTAAAATGGTTTCAAAGTTACAGAACATATTTTTGCAAATACTTCTAAAAAGTAATAGTTTTTTTACAAAAACGACATAAAACTTGGATATTTACGGAAACCCCTTAATTTTTTGATTTAATTAAATATTACGGTTTGAAAAAGAGATCATAATTCTCTAAAGTTGAAATAAATTTTTGCGATAGAGGTTCTAGTGGTGACTGTCACTGGCACGAAGTCGAGTGTTTCAAATTACGGATAAAGCCGAGTACGGACGCTATATCCTTTTAATCACTGTCGCTCAACTTGTTCAATTCTAGCTTGTCAGTAACAAGATCAGGCTCTACAAGAATTAGGTATCTCTCCCACATACTTTTATGTCTATTTGAAGTCAAAGTTTTCATCATTATATCATATTACCAACTGAGTGTAGATTCACTTAAATGTTTTGTTAATCAATGCCCCGGGCCTTTTATTTATAGTTTGATGCATTTGGCATTCTTTCTTCTCTTATATTTTAGTTGTTGACAATATTATTGAGTTAATTTGTGCAATCTGTAGGTTTGTTTTCGTTGAGAAAGATACTAGAGGTATTCGTTATCAATGCAGAGATGTTGGCGCCCACATCATTGGAAGCTGAAGAAGCAACGCCCAACATGCAAGAAAAAATAATGTATGATTACGGTTTGTGGGATGACTTAAATAGGACTGATATTTTTCTTAAGTTAGCTGATATAGCACCAGATAAAGCTACTTCTAAAATGAATGTCGTAGTATACAACCTTTTCTTCGTGTTCAGCTATAGCAATAACCCCGCTCAAGAGCATCAGATTCTTAAAAGGGTAGTGTATAATTACCCATATAAAGTCGTTGAAATGTTGTCAATTATGGGTTTTAACAAAAAAACCCATACATGTCGCACATTAGCTGAAAATTTCCAGTAGTTTTTTATATTCTCATATTTGTGATCACATCATCATCAAATAGTTCTATCCATGAAATATTTGAAAACCCACGATCTATATGAAGGCTCATCAAGGATAGTTAGTTTAGTTACATTTAAGAATCTTATACACCATCTTTTCTTCATCTTATTAGCATATTGCATCGTAGAATGTAACACATGATTCAAAGTAGGGGCGTTGTTAGGGGAATCATAGGGGTCGCTTGCACCCCTTAACTTTTAAGTGTCTTCTTATTTACATTAGATAAAATTTAAAATTTTATTTTTTGACCTCAAAATGTAAAATTTGACCATATTTAATAATTTTAATCTCACTTAAATTTTATTATTGATCCCCTTAATTATATAACTCGTAAAGGATACATAATGTTTGACAAAAGAGATTAAATATATCAAATAGGAGATAAACCTTTAATAATAATTTTGTGAAATATATATCAAAAATATTGTGTTTAAAAATATTGTTATCGAAGCAATTACATAAAAAATTGTCATTTGACCCCCCCTAACAAAATTTTGTGGCTACACCCCTGATTCAAAGTGTACATTGTACGCATATTATCTTTATTTCTCAGACAATACTGTATTTTCAGTTGGGTGTGGTAAATTTGCAGAACAAGATATGGTCAGATCATCAACTATTAAAAATGTACTTTCACTCCGTTCCAAAATCTCTTTAACTTTTTACGCATATTTTAATATGAATAAAAAAATAACTCTAAAAATTATTTTTCAAATTCTTTTTTTCTGAATAAAAATATACATATTAAATTTTAATTCAAGTAAATAATTTTTTTAAAAATATACAAAACTATAAATTTTGCACGCCTTAAAGTACGTGTTAAAAGTCAAACAAATTTATATTTTGGGACGGAAAGTACACGGAATGGGCCCCCCTTCAATCCGGTAACCGGAAATACTAAAAGTCAATTTCAGTGCGACGAGGGATGAATTTTAGCTCCCTTCAAATGTATACTGCGATTTTATGCTTATCGTATTTTTTTTATTCAGATATGTATGTGCTTTGTAGATCTATAACAAAACATGCTATATATCTTATCTACCTGTTGTAGATTGGAAATTGGAAACGGATATTAGAAAGAAACAATTGCTTAATTACAGTATCGATTTTGGAATCTGTATATTTTGTGGTAATTACGTTGAGTATTATCCAACAAATTGTTTATCAATGACTGAAGAATATGAACTTTCTACATATGATCATCACGAATTGAATTATAATCAAATTGCTTTAGGGCATTTACCGATGTCAATAATTAACGATTACACGACTCGAACAATTTTGAATTTGCCTGAAATAAAAAAGACTTAATTCAAGAGTAACTCCCAATTAATAAGATCATATTTAAGAAGCTTGTTTAGTATGCTAAAGTTAGTGCCCATATAGTAACTTCAACAACTTACTTATAAAGCATCCTTACCTAAAATTATAAGAATTCAATCAAAACTAGAACTCCAACAGCATCCTAGTAATTTCCTAAAATATTAAGATCCTTCTTTGCTCACTTAAAAATAAGGGATGCTTAATCATTCCTTATCTTACTTTTATTAATTAAATATTTATTTCCCTCTTTTTTTCACACTCCTTTTTCTCTCTCTTCTTTAAAAAATATGAATAGAATTTGAATTTAATATTATAATAATAGTAAGGAACCAAAATAAGAATTGTTGTTGGAGTTGGGCTACCTTATAATGTTTTAAATAACTAGGATCCTATTAATTTATATTATTTTTAAGGAACACACGGATACTATTGGAGTTGCTCTTAATTAGTAAAAAGCAAAGAGTGCCCTTAATCAATTAACCATGCATGTCATATTATTTATCATACCATTTATTTTGTGCACTTATACGTTAATTATGTTTTATGGTATCCTGCAAAGCACAAACCTACTTATGTTTGCATTTCCTTTTGAATGTTTTCTGGTAAATATGTAAAGATAGGTAGTTTACGCTTTCCTTAAAAATATAAATTTTATACTTGACCCTAAAATTCTCTTCTTCTTTTTTCAGTTATGGATAATATATCTTTCTAGTTCGTATAATTGATCCACAATGAATTCATCTTTGACCTTGATCTGCAGGTCAGCTTGGCTACAATGATGTTATCCCTCTATTCCTCAACGCATGCAGCTCCTGACTTGATCGTTGATGATATGGATTTAGATATCTCAATTACAGTGTCTTCTAAACATAAGCAGTGTGTAATGGAGTCGGTCTGCATACAACACACACCAACTGGCTTGAAAGTGCGGGTTAGTGAAGACCAATCAATTCCTCTTATATTATTATTGATTAACGAAGTTTTGACAAAATTACTTGGCTTTTCTCTTTTCAAAGCTTCTGATCTTTAATTATAAGCTTTCTTGGCAGAAATTAAAATTCTATCATAACATTTTCTCTTTTAATCACATCCATTACCCCCTTTAATCTTTTGACATATGATAAGGCTTCTATTTTAACCTTATATGAGTTATAACCATTATGATATTCTGAATGAAATTAAGATTTAGTATTGTTTGGAAGTTGATTTGATTCATGAAGGTAGGTCGAAAGATAATTTCGTGATTGGTTTAGTAGTGTCAACAAGTTTTCTAAATGTCTCATCTAGTTAATTATATAAATTTTCCTAACAAAGTTATAGTTTATATTGTTGTAGGCTCTGGCTCGATTGGAAAGATGATATATATTTAGCAAAAATTTTACAAATAATTATTGGACAAACTTAATATTTTAGACTAAGTTGTGAATCATTTTGATACTCTATATGAGTGAGATACATTATGTGTTAGTGGTGTCTATTTATTGGAACGTATTATCCTCAGCGAGGGGATTCCAACGCATATTTACACGCTCAAAATGAGTAAAAGGTGAATGAGAACTGATATTCCAAAGTGTGATCTTTTAATGTGAAAAGTGGATTTTATACCACATCGAGAGTAGCACAAACCTTTTCAGTTTTTCATATAAATACCATATACCACATTGAAAATAAAAATAAGTCCTTTAAAGCCTCTCTTTATAAATAGAGTCTTAGGAAACCAGTTTTATTAAGTCGAGGAAAATAAGAGTCGTCTCTTTGATTCTCGATCTCTTCGGTCTTAAATTTTCCAAATATTTTGGTGATAGTTCTCGGGCTCAGTTCAAGTTCGCTGAGAGTATTTTCGATTTATCGATTATACTAGTATCTCGTTTTATCTTGGGAAGCAGGTCGCTAAACACGGATGTTGCGGGGTGAAACTGCTTTAAGAAGGCAGTTTTCTGGACTCAAAATTAAATCCAATCTCTGTTTGTTTTCTCGAACCCTTCTCCTAATTTAATTGTTAATTCTTATATGCTTATATGATTTAAGAATTAGCTATGTTCTTGTGAATTAGTTATATATTTGATATATATAATAATGTCTATAGCGTACAAGATTGATAACAATCTTAAAGCAGTTTCCTTTATATAAGTTTCAGACTATTTTTTTTATGTTACATGGTTAAAGTTTAAACAGTATGTCACAGCAATTGAATGTTCTGGATTTTCCTGAACATGATTTTGCAAAAGGTTAGTTTATTATCATGGTCTACCATGTTTGTTGGTACATGCATAGCAAATACATAACCTTTTATGGCATGCCACAATATGGATTTATGAACTTGTGCTTCACATAATATGGTCTTTAACATTGGAATTGTTTTCATTATTAATTAATTGTGTGCCATGTTTATTAATGATAAGCCTTTGCTTGGATAACTAATACATATCTATCTATTCATGAGTGATATGGACTGATGTGTAATTATTACTCTTAGAATAAGAGTGTATATCACTGACAGATCGCATATATGTCAAATAAAGTTGACAATGATTATTAAACCTTTTATCATGATCACGGTGATGTTAATTGTCTTATTTTATTACTTCACATTTGATGTGTATAACATGATAGATGGAAAACTTGTTTGCCTGCGTGAATTGCTTTGGTTCGATAACTGAATATCAAACAACCTCAGTTACCATGTTGTAACATTTATATGGACTGGCGGTTTTATAATAAATGCATGGATATAACTCTTTTGTATACAAAAATGGTTTCCTGGTAATTTAGACATGGTGGGAAATCAAGAACTTTATTATAGAGAATCTTAGTGAGTTTATATTTTATTTACTCATGGAAAGTTATGTTATACAAGCAGTATTGGAGATATAACTGATAATTCGACAATTATGTTCACAATTGTTATTTCTTATTTAGTTTTAACTAAGTAAGATTGACTGGTTATGAAAATGCATTTTATTAATGCATGACTTAAATTGTAATGTTTGTTAACTCGTGGTATCTTGTTAACTAATGACCATGTTTTATTTAGCAACGAATTTAATTGACAATTCTCTGTTAAGATTTTAATGATTTCAGCCTACAGGGAGGCATCATGAGGCAATAAGGAGATATGGGTATTTGATAACCATGTCACTTTAGATGAACTTAATCCTTCATGGATGTGCGGAATGTTAAAAACCTAATGGGCCTGGTACCAAGTACAGGTCATGGGTCGGCATGAGATTAATATTTATGGTTGAATTTTCTCCAGTTAAATTATTATTTCTCATGTTGGTGTCGGTCTGCTGTGGCAGTGACAGACGAACCTATTATATTGATCCATGTGATACTTAATACGATAAATATTGATGTCAGTTATTTATGCTGAATTTTGGAGAGAATCCGGGAAGTTGTTGACCCTAACGCATCGGTTGATCAAGGATCACTGAATGTGGGTTTATTGGAAGTCTATGTTCTTCCTTGGGCCTCTTCTGGTTGTAACAGTCGGTGAGCCTGAAATGTTGGTTATTGTGAACCCTATTGGTTATTGTGAACCATGTAAAAATTTTAGAGAAATTCAGTAATTAAATTTATTGTGACAAGAACTACGCGAGCTCTTTAAACCTGATATTAAAATCTTAGAGGTTCTTAATGAATGACGTGAAACCTGCTCAGATGAGAGGTAGTGACATGATATGTGCTTACTTTCTAGTTTGATAGTAAAGCATTGGCCACGTGTACTTATTAACGAGTAAATGATGAAGCTAAATAGAGAGGAATGTGCTCTATAAGCTGAAGATTGAAAACCATTTTAATTTGGATAATTAAGATGGTAGAGAATCAATGATGGAAAATTACCGGGTGAATTTTGTTCACAAAGTGAATTTTCATGATGCCATTGTACCTTACTCGCATTAAATAAATGGAGTAGATGCATGCTTTAGTTGCGCTCTAAAGGAGATGTAAAACAATTGTAATCAGTTCAAACTATCACTGAAATTGAGGAAATTAGTTAGGGAGTGACTAATCATTCTTTAAATAAGATACCACCAAAGGAAATAATGAATTTCCTAGTTTTGAAATTTATTTTAACATTCTTTGAAATATTAAAATTATGGGGGTATCTAGAATAGAAAATTATTGAATTTTCTATGAATAGTGGAATGTAGTGAAACATTCTTGAAAATAATTGAAATGTGGGGTATCTCGGATCTTGAAACCAATACCTCTAATGATAAAATGAGATCCAAAATTAGTTGAGATATTTTGGATGGATACATAGACAATGCTTGAGTCTAATGATATCCAGTATAGGGATCTAATTTGTGAGATTCGTAAGAATACTATTACAGAATTTAGGAATGTTTATGCAATAAGCTAGTAGTTCCTGGTAGATCTATAAATAAAAGTCATCTAAATGAACTTACGAGTTATTGGATGAATATGAGGATGAACCTGTAGAGAGCAAAAGACTTGGGTAGTTGCTAGTCCTGAATGTCTTGATAATTTGCTTGAAGGTAAATCTCTAAGTTTGATAGAAGTCATGCACTTCTGGTATAGTTCCTTGATAAACGAATATATCAAGAGAGATATTGACTAAAGTTAAAAAGTCAAGAAATCACAATTTTCTAGCAACTATATACTAGAAAATGGCTTTTGTATGATCTCTCTATGTCCTTGTGAGGGCAAAAGGATGTTAAGAAATAGAGAGAGTGGTTCTGTTTGACAAAAACTTGTTTAAAATATATGGATCTTCTTATGAGATAGAAGCCATTTGGACCCAACGAATTTTCAAATTGTGAAAATGCATGTGGGTCGAAGAAAAGTAAAAGGTCAGACTGATAATAAGAGATTACATTCAAAAGTGATGGTCTAATATACTTCAAGAAATATTCTCGAGTTATGAGAATAATGTTCATCAAGATGATATTTATAATTTCGTATTGTGAAATTTAAAAAGTACATCAACGAACATTTAGATAGTCTTTCTTAGCAGAGATCTAGAGAAATATTTTATGTAAACTTGAGGGTTTCTCTGTCTAGAGAAGAGTAGAAAGTTTGTATTTTGGTGATCATGTTGAGTGAAACAACATAGAAACGTAAAAGTGGCATATTAAAATTTGGTATTGTTATGATAAGCAATGGCTTCAAAATACACGACATAGTTGCCATTTTGAGGACGCTCGAAATTGGTAACTAGATGAATGAGGATTGTTGATTTAAGGACGCTTAAACTCGGTAATGATATAAATTGAAATTTCTAGTTTTGAGACGGTAAAAACTGGTAATGTCAATAACTAGTTGAAGCCTTGATGAATGACTGGTAAAATCATTTCAGAAATATGAAATATGTCAATATTGAGATGTCAAACTAATTTAAGATCAGAGGATTGACAAAATGTGTATGTGTTATTTACACATGATATGTAAGCCATGATTGACTGCACATGAGTGATCTGATCAATACGAGAAGTACTGACAAAATGATCATCTTTGAAAATCTTTATGAGATTGAAAGTATTAATTTGAAGATTATAATCTTCGTGTTAAAATTCTTAAATAATACCTGTCACATGATGGTGATGTGAATCTTGAAGAGATCAATGGAGTTAAATTTGTTATAGCTATAATGGATTTGTATCTATCCAAGTATAGATGAACAAAGATCTCTCAAGAAGTATTACAAGTCTGTTGTAGTTTCTAAAATTGTACAAAATCAAACATAGGCTACACAGTTGGTAAACTGAGTAGATGCACGAGTACAACAAAAATTGGTCACTTGGAAGTGATTGTAATGGCATTTAAGGTGTATGATATGTGCTCGTGAGCTTGGACTGCAATACGGGAGATATCTAATTGTGCTATGCGGATATAGTATGTAAATTAGATATTTGACTTTAAGAACTTAAAAAGTCATTAGTGAATACATTTCACACTTAGCCACCGTGTCATGGAAATCCTAAACTAATTCGATTCATGATGGAATACGAGTCCGGTGCATAAGATAAATGCACGTAAAGGGCTTAAATAATAGTCACTTTGTAAAGGATGTTCCTAAATGACAAGAAAATGTGTCTTCAAAATGCATATATTATGTAATCATTCTGCAAACTGGGAAATTACATTGTTTTGTGTGCAATGGTATGTCTCATATCTATGATGAGGAAATAATACCATTAAACAACTATTCTCAACGAGAATTATCATGATTGACCATGTAAAGTCAAATGATAATGTTTGGATCCACTAACTAGATGGTTAAACTGAGCGAATTTGTTTAAGCCAAGGGAATCTAGTTAGACCGGGAGAGAGTTGTATAATTATCGAGAGGAATGGGCCTTGCCTATTGCTTAACGGCATCATGGTGGACACCCAACCTTGCTGACTGGAGATCCCAAGAACTTGGTTCAATGGGAAAACTAAATTATGATGACCAAATCACTGTGGGGTGTAACCCCTGGCCTATTTCTATGATGATAAAACAGTGAGACCCGTAAGGTACGAGGTTAAACTTTATGATTTTAATGATCTTTGAAGAATACATGGATTTTAAGTTTGAATACATGGAATTCGATTGAGTAAACATGGGTTAATCTATAAGATAAAGATCACATATGTGAGAAAGAAGTGGGGTCGCTTCAAAGGAGAATTGCGAGACACAGTTCTTTAGAAACTCTTGCAGAACTAGAATGATGTTCCAGGGCCAAAATGGACATAATCATGAGAACTGAATGAGTCAGGAAAGATATAGTGATAAGTATATCATCGTTTACACAAACGGTCGAACAGTTCAAGGACACCGAGTCATACTGTCTACCAGTATAGTCGATATATTTATTCGAGTGAAGGTTCAAGGAGAATTCTCTACCTATCGTATGTTATATATCTGACCACTGGAACTATCACCAAGTCAAGCTCTGCGTCTGTCTGTCTATGTGGTGCGTGCTACTGGACCATCAATCTCATTTGTGAGGGATTGTTGGACAAACTTATTATTTTAGACTAAGTTATGAATCATTTTGAGACTCTATATGAGTGAGACACATTATGTGTTAGTGGTGTGTTTTTATTGGAACGTAATTCCCTCTTCGAGGGGATTCCAACGCATATTTACACGCTCAAATTGAGTAAAAGGTGAATGAGAACTGATGTTCTAAAATATGACCTTTTAGTGTTAAAAATGGATTTTGTACCACATCGAGAGTAGCACAAACCCATTCCTTGATTTTTTCTTATAAATACCATGTACCAAATCAAAAAGAAAAACAAGTCCTTTAAAGCCTCACTTAATAAATAGAGTCTTAGGGCACCAGTTTTATTAAGTCGAGGAAAATGAGAGTCGTCTCTTTAATTCTCGGTCTCTGCAGTCTTAAATTTTCCAAATATTCCGGTGATAGTTCTTGGGCTCAGTTCAAGTTCGCTGAGAGTATTTTTGATTTATCGATTATACTAGTATCTCGTTTTATCCTGGGAAGCAGGTCGCTAAACACACATGGTGCGGGGCGAAACTGCTTTAATGAGACAATTTTCTGGACTCGAGATTAATTCCAATCTCTGTTTGTTTTCTCGAACCCTTCTCCTAACTTAATTGTTAATTCTTATATGCTTATGTGATTTAAGAATTAGCTATGTTCTTGTGAATTAGTTACGTATTCGATATATATAATAATGTCTATAGCGTACAAGATTGATAACAATAATTTGTTATATTCATGATCAGTATAATGAATTGATCCTTAAATCTTATTGTCATATTTTGTCTACTATCTTTTTATTTTTAAAACCCCATCTTTTCTCTTTGTAAAACAAATTTATAAGAATTGCACATACAAGTTAGTCATGTAGAAGGTATAAGCGGCTATTGTATAGTCAACTGTGATCATCAAAAGTTTATTATATGTTCTTATTAATATCTTAATCATAAACTGGTTACCTCTCAGTCCTTGGAGACCATTAGAAGGATCTTGTAGTTTATGACAACTGACAAGTGTAAGTATTTGGAGATGCTTTAATTATTGTGCTTGCACTGTGAAGAAACAACAATCACATGACACATGAACGAACTAATTTTTTCTACACGTGACCATAATAATGGACTTTCATTCTTTATAATATAACCCTCTAACTTTTCTGTGCATTCCCTTTCCTCTTCTGTAAATTCTTGTTTGTAGTAGTAAGCAATAAGTAAATAAGTGAAACTATAAGCTTTCATGTGCAAGTGAAAGGAGCAGATTTGCAAATAAGATGAAGCCCCCTTAACCGTTTAAAAGCCACACTCCTCTTAATTCTGCATGATCAGAGCATTTCCAATTTAAGAAGCATAGATAGAAATTCCATCCTCAATATGTGGCATCAAGAAACTCGTAGTTTATATTTTACCCGAACAAACTTGTTATTTATACATGATGTAAAAACAAGGATCCAGTTGTTGACCCAATAGGTAGTATGGGCTTGGTGATAGAAAACATAATTGAATTGGGTATTAATTGTATGGGTAGATAATTATCATAATTGAGTTGGGTAATAATTGTATGGGTATTGGGTAGACAATTAATATTATAATGGGATTAGGTTATTAGGTTTGGTGGTCAAGTTTGTGATGGCTATATATACACAGTCATGTTATTGTTTTGATGTATGCTTGAGTATTGTTTGACTTAAGCATCGCTTGAGTGAAAATCGTTTGGAGAGATTGATTGTATTATTGAAAATTGTTTGGACTAATAATACAAGTTGGGATGTGGGTTTTTCCGTGTCATATATTGTGTGTGTATTTTGTATTGTTCGTTTAGTTGTATATTTGTGTGTATTCCCCATAACAAGTGGTATCAAGAGCCAAGGTTTATGATGGAGAAGGTTGGGGGATTTTAGATTGAATTGTTTAATGAAAGAAATAATTTTACCTTGTGGCAAAGCACGGTGAAAGATCTATTAATTCAATGAGAGTTATATGCAACTCCCGGAGTGAAGAAGCCTATTGAAGTTGATGATACAAAGTGGGGAGACATGAAGTTACGTGCAGCATCAACGATCTGGTTGGCCCTTGCACCAGATATCAAGTATGATGTTCTTGAAGAGGACAATCCCAAGAATTTGTGGGAGAAGTTAACGAAGACTTATCACTCAAAGTCTTTGGCCAACAAGCTGTTTCTCAAGAAAGATTTGTTCAGGCTTAAGATGGAAGAAGACGGAAATTTAAGAGATCATCTGAATCATTTTAATAGCTTAATCAACCAGCTGAATAATTTGGATGAAAAATTGAAGGATGAGGACAAAGCTGTTTTACTACTAGTGTCTCTACTGAAGAAGTATAATACTGTGATGACTTCTTTATTAGTTGGGAAAACAAAGTTAGATTTGGATGAGACTATTGTTGTTCTTTTGGAGGCCGAAAGATTGATGAAACAAGAATCAAGTGACATATCTGATGGAAGTGCATTCGTGGTACATGCGCGTGACACGGAAAAGAAGTATGTTAAGAAACATAACCCTAATTTCAGGTGTTTTTATTGTGTGAGGAATTGGGTCATATACAATTTATATGTCCAAAGGCAAGAGAAGACTTGAGAGAGTTGAAGAAAAATCAAGGAGGGAGTAGTGTTTCGCTTGTAGAAGCTGATGGAGATGTTCTTTTGGTTCAAGAAGGGAAGGGATCAAAAGAAGAATAAGTACTTGACTCGGGATGTTCTCATCACATATGTGATAGGAGGGAGTGGTTCTCGTCCTACAAAAAGTGTAAGGGAAAGATGGTAACTTTACTGAATGGTAAAACGGTAAAGGTTGCTGGCATTGGTGAGGTAACAATGAAATGTCACAATGGTCGTGTTCAGAAGTTAACTCAAGTAAGATACATACCAGAGTTAAATCAAAATCTAATTTCCTTGGGTAAATTAGTTAATTTGGGATATACTATTATGATGAAGAACAATATGTTGAAAGTCACTAAAGGAGATTTAGAGATACTCAAAGGTCGAAAAGATAAGATAAATCTTTTTGTACTAGAAGGAGGGGTTATTATTCGAGGGGAGGTATTGTCGGATCGACGTCGATGGCTTGATGGTGACCGTTAATTCAATTGTGCATGAAACCATATTGGGTTGAATGGGTTGTTGGGGTTAAACCCAATAGGTAGTATGGGCTTAGTGATAGAAAATATAATTGGATTGGGTAATAATTGTATGGGTAGACAATTATTATCATAATTGAGTTGGGTAATAATTGATGGGTATTGGGTAGACAATTATTATTATAATGGGATTAGGTTATTAGATTTAGTGGTCAAGTTTGTGATGGTAATATATACATAGTCATGTTATTATTTTGATATATGCTTGAGTATTGTTTAACTTAAGTATCGCTTGAGTGAATACCATTTGGAGAGATTCATTGTATTATTGATATTTATTTGTATTAATAATACAAGTTGCGACGTAGATTTTTCCGCGTCATATATTGTGTGTGTATTTTGCATTGTTTGTTTGGTTGTATATTTGTGTGTATTCCCCCTAACACCAGCTGCCTAATCTGAATTCTATTTTGGATGGAAATATTGAACCTCTTATTAGCGCTCATATTAATACTAGACAAGCATGTGTTTTGGGATGAAACCAAAATGCTTAAATGTATCGTTTTACTTTTGCTCTCCAAGTCCCATAAGGAAGCATAACTGTTTGACTTGAGAAACAAATTGTCTATGTTGTCCATGCTCCAATTATTTTACTTTTCACTTTTCAGATATTGCATGACTGGACGACATGTCCACTTCTTCAGTATCACGGTGTCACCTTCAAGTGATTCCCATTTCTTTCTTCTGACAGTTGACAGATTCAGTTGCGCGATGTGTATACATATTACAGAGCAGGTTGATCTAATTGTAAGTTAGCTAGAAAATGGTTTAATGTTGATTGAAATAAAAGTTGTAACATTTTTTATACAACCTGGTTCTCCCCTTTACAGCTAAGTTTGAAAAGTCCTTTTGCCGGATATAGAGCTGCCATGATTTGTCATCTCACTCTCTCACTCCATTATGGCTTTCTACACATGGTCTGCACCCCATCGTGGAGATTTCAAGGTTAATGTTCATGTATTCCACACAGCTCGACAATACAAAGGTAATAACAACGGTATTTGAGTGATCAGATCATAGCATATTCTGGGACAATGTGTGACCTCTCCCCTTTGGCAACACAACTTTGGGTGATTCGCCTAGGTCTGAACCAAGCTCATCTCAAAAACCGTGAGCTCCTTGCACTAGAGACTGATAATTTCAACCCTACTTTGACACTAAATGCAAGGATGAGAGAGGGGACAGGGCCTGCTTCTGGATTGTTGAGCAGATTAGGAAGCTTTAGGGTTCAATCCTTAGTGGGAAAACAATCTCCACTTTGTGGCTGAGTCAGAGAACCATTCAGCTCATTACCTGACTGCAGTTGGCCTCAACAACTGGGATGCTATGCACGTGATCTTTCAGCCTTTTGGCCCAACTATCCTTAGCTATAAATCTCCCATATCCCCAATGATGCTAATGGATTTGTGAGAGATTTTGCTCAGGCGTTGTGGTGTTCCATGGTGCGATGGAAGTCCAAGATCTCCGGTCTGAGACTAGTGATGATGTTGTTGCGACTGTATGATATTGTTGTATGGCTCTTGTTGCATGCTTTTTGTTATTACAACCCACCTTTTCATTTCACTTTCTAGTTTTATTCAAAAATGTTACGGCATAAAATCGTCATGGATACTTTATTAGGTCTTAAGGAAATGGGTCGGACTATTTTCGAGAAAGGAATGAATGGAGCTCCGAAAAACGCTTTTCCGGAGCCCCGGGAACGCCTACATGGGGCTAGCCCTGTGGGTGGCCGTTTGTGAGTTGCGAAGACAATTTGTGATGTTTTAGGTGAAGGTTTATGAAGGTCATTACAATGAAGATTCACTCGGCAAGGAGTCTACAACGGTCGCTATGATAGAAGTTGACGATGAAGAGTGAATATTGATGAAGAAGTCCATAGAAGATGTTTCAAAACTAAGAGATAATGAAGACAACTATTAAAGAGCAAATGTAATAACCCCAAAATTTTTGAATTTTTTTGTAACCCTTATGAATTGTGTTTTTGCTGATATTGCTGAATAAGAAAACTTTTCATGACACGCTATGTAGGGGTTCTTTTATTGATATTCTGAGATCGTATTAGTACTCTATATGATAAATAAGTGTATGTAAATATCGTCAGAATCCAATTTCGAACACTTTGATTTTTCCCGAAAATCCACCAGATACCGAAAGAATTGAGTATAATATAACAGGATAAAAAGGATTTAAATTCAAGGATTATAAGAGAGGATCATAAAAGGAATATAATGTATTGAGAAAGGTTAAGGAAACCCAAGTAATAAGATCCCGGGTATGATCCCTCAAACGATAAACGAGAACTAAAGTTAAGCGAACCGTATAACAGATCAGCGGTCATTAGCCAAGTGATTAAGAGTTAAGCAAAGGGTTAGAGGGGAGTGATGTCACCTCACCAACAAGAAGAGGACAAGTGTGGGAGGGTGACATCACAGGATGACCTAAGCATGACATAAGGGAAGGAGGTGTGGTTGATTAATAACCACACAAATTTTCATGGTTAAAAATGATCAAAACAAACAAAATCAACCAACCAACAAATCATTTCACCAAAATACAAAGTTTATTTCACTTTTTTCATCAAAAGCTCTCGACTTTCTTCTTCTTCAAAGAAAGAAAAATTCAAAATCCTAGTTCCAAGCTTCATTAATTAGAGAGGTAATTATCTAAGACTCCTTATGCATAGATATAGCTATCCTATAAGTTTGAGCTTCTAATTCATTCACAATCTCTTCCTAAAAATCATGGAAGAAGAGGGTGAATAGTGTTTTTCAAGAACTTAAATTTTTGATCTTGAGTTTTTGTTTAGATTAAGCTTGGATAAGGACTTTTAATGGTGATTCCAAGCTAATTACTTGATTCTCCACTCTCCAAGGAAGGTATAACCCCTCCAAACCCTAACTTTACTTGAGTATTAGGTTTATTTTTGTTGTTATGGTTCATGAGAATCATGATTCTTGTAGACTTAGAGATTGGTTGGTTTTATTATGTTTTGGAGTTGTAAATCTTGATGATTAGTTAATAAACTTAAGTAAACTCTTAGTTCATGATTGAGAAATAAGTATGAATTGGTAATATTGAGTTGTTGGGGCTGTTGTAGTATGGTATGGATGGATTTTGGTTGTATGAATGAATTGTGGTTGATTGGTGGTTGGATTGGAGTAGAATAAAAATTGGTAATCGCATAAACATAGCCGTCGTAATGTCCGATTTACTTTAGACTGTTTTTTCTCTTAACATTAGGACCCGAGAACTCCCTGTTAAATTTTGACCATTGCCATGATTAGATATTTCATGTTACGAGCTTCGTTTTGATATGTGGTTCGTTTGAATCCGATGTACGGTTTAGGAGAAACGACCGTTTTAAGTAATGGCGTTTCGCGAACGAACCATTACCCCTCGCCTTACTTTGAAACATAGGTTAAAGACCTTAAAGGACTAATTGGAGTATGAATCATTTATGTAAAGTGTATTAGGCAGTTGGTAAGGCACTCGCGAAAGAATCGCCTTAAAACCCTTAATGGTTAATTTAATAAAAATGGTGGAGCCGAGGGTACTCGAGCGACTTAAGGGAATCGTTGAGCGCAAAGCGAGTGTTAGAGTCTAATTGGTTAAAGTATAGATTCATAAGCGACTTTGGTTTAATTCCAACTTATATGTTGTTTATAGGTTACCAGACTCGTCCCAAGCCATTCGTCACCCCCAGTAGCTCAGACAAGTTTTCTACCCGTTATACTGTTGTTGTGATGTATACATATGTATATGCATTATCTTGTGATAGATGCATGATGGTTAATTAGCAAATTCTTGCGATATATTGGAGCATGTGATATGGTATATATGCATGCCTGTTTCGTAATCGTGATATATATCTATTGATTCAGTTGCATAATACCTATGCTAGAGATAAGCAGTAATTGCGTATACCCTTAGTATAGGGGACCCAAAAACCGGGAGTCGATGTTCCCGAGTATATTATATATATATATATATATTTACATATATAAATATTGATATAGTTTTCAAAACTATTAATCGAATAAGGTTTATTCGATAACTTTATTTTATTTAATGAATATTAGTTGAGTATTCATTCGAGGACTTATGACTCGGTTTATTTTATTTAATGAATAATATTTGAATATTCATTCGAGGACTTATGACTCGCTTTATTTTATTTAATGAATATTATTTTGAATATTCATTTGAGGACTTATGACTCCACTTATTTATTAAATAATATTCTTTATTTTATTAAAGAATAATGTTTCGATAATCAGACTTATTTTTTATTATTCAAATAAAGATCATACTTTCGTATAAGTATATCTTTGGTTATTTAATATCCATTTCAAGTATGAGTTTTAAAACTTTTACTTCAATTATTTTTATAAGGATTATCCTTATGGGAATATTATTTAAATAATAATATTCAGATATTTTCTAATATATTGGGACTGATTTATTTTATTAAATCGGCAATTACTCCAAACATTCTTAAAAATGTTTTCGAGTCTTCAAAATGATCCCAAAACTCGTTTTCAAATTTAAGCTCTTCCTTTCAAAGGGGACTTGAATACTCGCTCAAAAATATAAGGGATCCGGCTCTGTGGTGTATTTTATATTCGCAACATGGTTGCTGTTTTGAGAAAACAATTTGATTACTTGCCCAATGTTCGGAAAGTAAGTCCATCTGATTGAGTCGGCATAAGCGACAGGCCGGGGTACGGTCTATGAAGGTGTAAGTGGCTGGGTAACAGTCCATCCACGCGTGAGTGGCCGGGTAACGGTCTAGCGCGAGGTCCGAATGCGACCAGGGTGATGACCGGCGAGGAATTCATCCATCTACAGTAGAAAAGGTTACTTATTGGTATCTTTGCCTGATCAGCAAGATATCGGATTTATGCCACAATTCTTTTTCCTTCCAAAAATTCATTGGATGTTACAAACTCTATTCATACCTTACATGACAGAGGTTTTCAGGAAATGTATAAGAGATATATATGTGGATATATATATCGGGACTTAATGAAGTATCTCATAACTTCATTTCATTCAATAATATTTAAAAGATTTAATCTATTCAAATCTAATCTTGTAGTCTCATCTATGTGATGAACTGTCGAAAACTCAGTATACTTTGAACAATGGTAGTTCAAGTAGTTTTATAAATGATATAAGTATAGTGAAGTATTTGGTGACTTCATCCCTTGTTTTTGCTTATATCCAGTAAGTAATTATCTTACACTTGATAAAGAATTTTAGTAAGTTATTCATTTAGATACTTGCATTATTATTTACACTATATATTATCTTGCGAGCTGTAATGCTCACTCTTGCTTTATTTCTTCATCACACAACAACAGTTAGGAAAGATGGCCAGACTCAAGCAGACCCGGCGCAAGCGCATGAGAAGCGTCATGCGTCTTCCCGTTGATGTTGTAGCTGCTATAGCTGCAGAGGTAGATCTATTGGTAGATCAGGCATTCTACTTTTGGGAACCAAATATTGTATAATTATAACTTGTGGCAGATAATGGAAATTAACTGTAAACTTATCAAGTAATCAATTTGGGTTGTAATAACTTTTAAATTGTGGATTCAAGGACTTGTACTTATTCCAATTTCATCTGTGAGACTATAACGGGTTGTGGTGTGTGTTAGTGTGGGGTCACAGCATGAGGTTATTTATTATTAATTCAGTTAAGTGATATTGTGGAAAGAAAGACCGTGATGACCCGGATCCCTAACCCCGGATCTGGGGGTGTTACAGAAATGGTATCAGAGCTACGCATTATAAACCTCAGAGATGATGCGACGATATAATAATAAACTCACAAAGATAATAAGAACTCTTGCCAAGTTCATGGTCGGACTACTTAAAGTAGCGCTGACAGTTAAAACCCTTACGGAAACCCTTATAAGTATCATGATAGTAACTTAGCTCGTTTAATATGTAGGCACATGAGATAGAGGACCCTGAGATGTTCGAGCGTGAGCATGATGAGGCACTGCTAGATGCCGAGGATCAGGAGGAGCCTGAGATTGAGAAGGATGAGGTGGACCCCTCAGAGGAGTCAGAGACAAAGGTTATTGTTATTTCAGATGAGGAGGACCAGGATGAGGTCCCAGTAGCTGAGGAGCATGTCGGAGCTTTAGTGGAGTATACTGGTATCCCTTTACCCACACTCCTGGTGGTCAGAGCTCCTACCCCTCCACCACTATCGTGGAGCCCCTATGATGACAGCTCAGAGACCCATACTCCCGAGCCTAAGCAGACCGAGGAGGCACCCCCAGCGGCTCCGGATTCACCACCTCTAGACCCTGCCCATAGGCAGTCTTTGTTAGCCCACGGCTATGTTCAGGATGTACTGAGGACTCGAGTGGTTGTTGCCGAGGCCCGGCTGGATGAGGTCAGGAGGGAGTTGGATGCGGAGAGGGCGGGTAGGCGTGCCTGAGCTTATGAGACCAGGGCTACTATACCCCGATCCTTGAGGAGGGAGCTGACGGGGATAGAGCTCACGTCCCGAGCGAGACTCCGATCGCTCCAGGGGGACAGGCATGGTAGGATCTCCAGGCGGCAGGCTGACTATATCTTCCGTCGTGCGATGAAAAGGGTATGGGAGTTGACCCGCTCCGGTGTGTGATTCAGGACTGACGATGGGATAGTCTAGTTGTCTAGTTAGTCGAGGCCTTAGTAAGAGCCAATTTTTCGGGATAGTTGACTTGTATATAGCATCCTTTTTTCTGACTAGACAGATAGACTCTTGTGTATCACTTTTGGGGCAGATGGCTGTAGCACTGTTGTACTTTTGACCAGATCAAACTATATATTTCTCGCATTATGTATATATTTGTTTCCTTTCAGTTCAGTTCCTTAGTGACGAGATCACTATTTTTATCATTATTATTACTGTTCTTCTTATTAGAACTGTCATAATATAATAGAATTGCGAGATATATTCTCCCCATTATAGAACTGTGCAAGGCACAATGTTGTGTATGATTGTGACCTAACATTGAATTTCCCAAATAATTATCAGTATCATGCCGCCAAGAAAGATTGGAACTAGGGCGAACCCTGGATCTGAGGACCAGGGAAGCCATAACCAGGACGATAGGAACCAGGAACACAGTGAAGAGGAAGATGAGGATTATGTTGAACAGGATGACTCCCTGTATGAAGAGGAGGAGGAAACATATGATGTTGAGGGATTTGAGATAGAGGCTGAAGAAGGAGAAATTGAGGTTGAGCAACCAGTACCAAACCCAGGCATGGATCCCATGGGCCAGTTCATGCAACTACTAAGGCAGAACTTGGAACGTCAACCCAACCCACCCCCTCAAGGAAATAAAAATGTTGTGGCAAACTCTTTCAGGGCTTTCAAGTCCCTTAAGCCCCCTGAGTTCCACGGATCAGCCGACCCAGTTGAGGCAAGGGCATGGTTAAAGGAAATGGAAAAATCCTTTGAGATTCTGAGTACCGATGAGGCACAGAAGACTGTATTTGCTACCTACCTTCTGAAAGGAGAGGTTAACTACTGGTGGGAGGCTAAGAAAAACATGGAGACAGATGCTATTATAACCTGGGAGAGATTCAGTCAGTTGTTTCTAGGAAAATATTTCCCGAGGTGTATGGAAAACCAGATGGAGCTCAAGTTCTTGGAGCTAAAGCAGAATAGCTTATCTGTAGCAGAGTACGAAGCGAAATTTACTGAGTTATCAAGGTTTGTGCCGGAGTTTGTGAGCACCGAGGAAAAGAAAGCTAGGAGGTTTCAGCAGGGACTGAAACCGTGGATTCAGAATAGGGTGGCAATCCTTGAGCTTACTGATTATGCCACTCTGGTGCAAAAGGCAACAATTGTAGAAGCCGGAAGTGAACAGATGCAGAAGGAAAGAGAGAAGAAGGGAATAAAAAGGAAAAGTATGATCATGGGTGGAGGTTCCGCAGGAAGGAGCTTCCCAACTAGATTTAATCGAGGAGCAGTGTCCCTACCGGGAAAGAACACTGGGTTTAAGCGACCAATGAGTGTGAATGTGAGCCAGAGTGGCCAGAAGTCAAGAATGTCCTATTCCAACCAGTCTCGACCCCCATTACCAGCCTGTAACACTTGTGGTAGGATGCATTCTGGGGAGTGTAAGGGGAAGCCAGTAACCTGCTTTAAGTGTGGTCGAGAGGGTCACTATTCTAACAAGTGTACTTCACAACCCCCTAGTGTCAGCCCGACCACCATCTGTTATCAGTGTGGAAGACCAGGCCACATGAGGAGGGAATGCCCAGGGAATAAACCAACAGCTTTAGGAGCAAGCAGGGATGCTTCTAATAAGCCACCTACTGCGAGGACTTTCAACATGACAGTCCAGGATGCTATGAAAGACTCAGATGTCATAGCAGGTACCCTTTCTCTAAATTCAGCTAGTGCAAATGTTTTATTTGATTCGGGAGCAACTAAATCTTTTATATCAAGAGACTTTGTGCGTAAATTAAGACTTAAGGCTGAACCCTTGATAGAACCCTTACAAGTAGAAATAGCCAAGCATGAAGTTATTCTTGTTAACAAGATTCACCCCGCCTGTGAGTTAGGCATAGGGGAACAATCTTTTAGTATTGATCTGATTCCTTTTAAATTAGGGGAGTTTGATGTAATTTTGGGAATGGACTGGCTATCTAGCAATGATGCTCAGATAGACTGTAAGGGGAAGAAAGTTAAGTTAAATATCCCAAGAAAGAAAGAAGTCATATTTAGAGGAAAGAGGCAGACGCAGAAATTTTTGACCATGGCCCAGGCCAAAAGGATGCTACGAAAAGGAAACGAGGCTTACCTAGCCTATGTGGTAGACATGCAAAAAGAGGTGCCCAACTTACAAGATATTCCGGTAGTCAACGAATTTGAAGATGTATTCCCACAAGACCTTCCGGGACTACCACCCGATAGAGTGATTGAATTTGCTATTGAGTTGGCCCCAGGGACGGCACCAGTTTCAAAGGCACCATACCGGTTAGCCCCATTAGAAATGAAGGAATTGGCTACCCAATTACAAGAACTTTTGGATAAGGGTATGAGAAGACCCAGTGTATCTCCGTGGGGAGCACCAGTGTTATTTGTTAAGAAGAAAGATGGGAGCATGAGGCTGTGCATCGATTACCGAGAGTTGAACAAGCTAACCATAAAGAACAGGTACCCGTTACCTAGAATAGACGATTTGTTCGACCAACTAAAGGATGCTGTTTATTTTTCCAAGATTGACCTGAGAACAGGATATCACCAACTAAAGATTAAACCCGAAGTTATTCCAAAGACTGTGTTCCGTACCAGGTATAGGCACTATGAGTTCTTGGTAATGTCCTTTGGATTAACCAACGCCCCGACGACTTTCATGGATTTAATGAACAGAGTATTTAAGAAGTACTTGGACAAGTGTGTGATAGTTTTTATCGATGATATTTTAATCTACTCGAGGACCGAGTCAGAACATGCAGAGCATTTGAGGATAGCTCTAGGGATACTCAGAGAGGAACAGTTGTTTGCCAAATTCTCAAAGTGTGAATTCTGGCGGAAAGAAGTACAGTTTTTAGGACATGTGATCAATAAGGAAGGAGTATTGGTCGACCCCTCCAAGGTAGAGGCGGTCTCGAATTGAGAAAGGCCAACCACACCCACAGAGGTAAGGAGTTTCATAGGATTGGTCGGCTACTATCGTAGATTTGTGCAGGATTTTGCGAAGATCGCAGCCCCTTTGACACGACTTACTCGCAAGACAGAGAAGTTCGAATGGACAGAAAAATGCGAGAATAGTTTTCAAGAATTGAAGAGAAGATTGGTGACGGCCCCTGTGTTGGCATTGCCGGACGGAAAAGGAGATTTTGTGATATATAGTGACGCGTCGCACAAAGGATTAGGGTGTGTGCTTATGCAGCACGGTAAAGTGATTGCGTATGCGTCGAGACAACTGAAGGAATACGAGATTAGATATCCTACTCATGACCTTGAGCTCGCGGCAATAGTTTTTGCCCTAAAAATTTGGAGGCACTACTTGTATGGAGAGAAGTGTGAGATTTTCACAGACCATAAGAGCCTCAAGTACATATTTACGCAGAAAGAGCTCAACATGCGCCAGAGGAGATGGTTAGAGCTAATCAAGGACTATGATTGTGAGATTCTCTATCATCCGGGGAAAGCCAATGTGGTGGTTGATGCCCTTAGTAGAAAGGAAATACTCAGAATGATAACGACTTCGGAAGAATTGATAAAGGATTTCGAGAAAATTGAAATAGAAGTAAAGGTAACCGGAACCGGAACTGAAAAGCTGTTTGAGATCTCGATGCAGCCAGAGTTATTGGAAAAGATTAGATTGTGCCAAGAAAAAGTAATGAATGGAGGCAGAGAGTCAATGACTGGAGAAGAGATCCATACTGAGAGAGATAATAAGGGGATAATGAGGTATTCCTACAGGATTTGGGTTCCGAATGTTCAAGAACTTAAAGACGAGATTTTGGATGAAAGCCATAGTTCAAGGTATTCCATTCACCCGGGAAGCACCAAGATGTATAGGGATTTGAAGGAGTATTACTGGTGGCCCAATATGAAGAGGGACGTAGCAGAATGGGTAAGCAAATGTTTGACTTGCCAAAGAGTAAAGGTAGAGTACCAGAGACCCAGTGGACTTTTACGACCCCTGGAGATTCCCGAGTGGAAATGGGAACAAATAGCGATGGATTTTGTTGTCGGTTTACCAAGGACGAAAGCCAACCATGATGCCATATGGGTGATTATAGACCGACTGACAAAGTCAGCTCATTTCATTCCTATCAATGAGAGATACACATTCGATAGACTGGTGGACATCTACCTTAAGGAAATAGTGACGCGACATGGAGTCCCAGCGTCCATTGTCTCAGACCGAGACCCCAGGTTCAACTCCAGATTTTGGAGGAGCTTTCAAGAATGTGCGGGGACCAAGTTAAATATGAGTACCGCTTACCATCCCCAGACGGATGGGCAGAGTGAAAGGACCATCCAGACACTAGAGGATATGTTGAGAGTCTGTGCAATAGACTTTAAAGGAAGTTGGGATGATCACTTGCCGTTGATCGAGTTTTCTTATAACAATAGCTTTCATGCTAGCATCGGAATGCCGCCTTATGAGGCCCTGTACGGAAGAAGGTGTCGATCTCCCTTATACTGGAATGAAGTAGGAGAGCGGAAGATGCTCGGACCCGAAGTGGTCCAAAGGACCAAAGACATAGTGGATCTCATCAGAGGACGGCTGGTAGCAGCCCAAGACAGACAGAAGAAATATACAGACCTAGCCAGAAAGGACAAGGAGTATGAAGTAGGGGACTTAGTACTACTAAAAGTATCCCCTTGGAAGGGGTTAATGAGGTTCGGAAAGAAAGGAAAACTAAGCCCAAGATACATTGGACCTTTTGAGATACTAAGACGGATTGGGAAGTTAGCTTACGAGCTAGCCTTACCCCCGAACCTACAACAAGTTCATAATGTGTTTCATGTGTCAATGCTAAGGAAGTATCATCGGGATGCCAGACACATAGTGGAGTACGAGCATGTGGATATGCAACCAGATCTGACTTACGTGGAGAAACCAGTAAAGATTACGGATAAGAAGGAGCAGGTGCTTCGGAACAAAGTGATCAAGCTAGTCAGAGTGCTATGGCAGAATCATAATGTGAAAGAATCAACTTGGGAACTAGAGAGCACAATGCTAGAAAAGTACCCCCACTTGTTTTCTATTTGATTCCGGGACGGAATCCTTTTAAGGAGGGGAGACTGTAATAACCCCAAAATTTTTGAATTTTTTTGTAACCCTTATGAATAGTGTTTTTGCTGATATTGGTGAATAAGAAAACTTTTCATGCCACGCTATGTAGGGGTTCTTTTATTGATATTCTGAGATCGTATTAGTACTCTATATGATAAATAAGTGTATGTAAAGATCGTCAGAATCCAAATTCGAACACTTTGATTTTTCCCGAAAATCCACCAGATACCGAAAGAATTGAGTATAAGATAACAGGATAAAAAGGATTTAAATTCAAGGATTATAAGAGAGGATCATAAAAGGGATATAATGTATTGAGAAAGGTTAAGGAAACCCAAGTAATAAGATCCCGGGTGATCCCTCAAACGATAAATGAGAACGAAAGTTAAGCGAACCGTATAACAGATCAGCGGTCATTAGCCAAGTGATTAAGAGTTAAGCAAAGGGTTAGAGGGGAGTGATATCACCTCACCAACAAGAAGAGGACAAGTGTGGGAGGGTGACATCACAGGATGACCTAAGCATGACATAAGGGAAGGAGGTGTGGTTCATTAATAACCACACAAATTTTCATGGTTAAAAATGATCAAAACAAACAAAATCAACCAACCAACAAATCATTTCACCAAAACACAAAGTTTATTTCACTTTCTTCATCAAAAGCTCTCGGCTTTCTTCTTCTTCAAAGAAAGAAAAATCCAAAATCCTAGTTCCAAGCTTCATTAATTAGTGAGGTAATTATCTAAGACTCCTTATGCATAGATATAGTTATCCTATAAGTTTGAGCTTCTAATTCATTCACAATCTCTTCCTAAAAATCATGGAAGAAGAGGGTGAATAGTGTTTTTCAAGAACTTAAATTTTTGTTCTTGAGTTTTTGTTTAGATTAAGCTTGGATAAGGACTTTTAAGGGTGATTCCAAGCTAATTACTTGATTCTCCACTCTCCAAGGAAGGTATAACCCCTCCAAACCCTAACTTTACTTGAGTATTAGGTTTAGTTTTGTTGTTATGGTTCATGAGAATCATGATTCTTGTAGACTTAGAAATTGGTTGGTTTTATTATGTTTTGGAGTTGTAAATCTTGATGATTAGTTAATAAACTTAAGTAAACTCTTAGTTCATGATTGAGAAATAAGTATGAATTGGTAATATTGAGTTGTTGGGGCTGTTGTAGTATGGTATGGATGGATTTTGGTTGTATGAATGAATTGTGGTTGATTGGTGGTTGGATTGGAGTAGAATAAAAATTGGTAATCGCGTAAACATAGCCGTCGTAATGTCCGATTTACTTTAGACTGTTTTTGCTCTTAACATTAGGACCCGAGAACTCCCTGTTAAATTTTTACCATTGCCATGATTAGATATTTCATGTTACGAGCTTCGTTTTGATATGTGGTTCGTTTGAATCCGATGTACGGTTTAGGAGAAACGACTGTTTTAAGTAACGGCGTTTCGCGAACGAACCATTACCCCTCGCCTTACTTTGAAACATAAGTTAAAGACCTTAAAGGACTAATTGGAGTATGAATCATTTATGTAAAGTGTATTAGGCAGTTGGTAAGGCACTCGCGAAAGAATCGCCTTAAACCCATTAATGGTTAATTTAATAAAAATGGTGGAGCCGAGGGTACTCGAGCGACTTAAGGGAATCGTTGAGCGCAAAGCGAGTGTTAGAGTCTAATTGGTTAAAGTATAGATTCATAAGCGACTTTGGTTTAATTCCAACTTATATGTTGTTTATAGGTTACCAGACTCGTCCCAAGCCATTCGTCACCCCCAGTAGCTCAGACAAGTTTTCTACCCGTTATACTGTTGTTGTGATGTATACATATGTATATGCATTATCTTGTGATAGATGCATGATGGTTAATTAGAAAATTCTTGCGATATATTGGAGCATGTGATATGGTATATATGCATGCATGTTTCGTAATCTTGATATATATATGTTGATTCAGTTGCATAATACCTATGCTAGAGATAAGCAGTAATTGCGTATACCCTTAGTATATGGGACCCTAAGGTGAACATTTTCTAAAACCGGGAGTCGATGTTCGCGAGTATATTATATATATATATATATATATATATATATATATATTTACATATATATATATTGATATAGTTTTCAAAACTATTAATCGAATAAGGTTTATTCGATAACTTTATTTTATCTAATGAATATTAGTTGAGTATTCATTCGAGGACTTATGACTCGGTTTATTTTATTTAATGAATAATATTTGAATATTCATTTGAGGACTTATGACTCGCTTTATTTTATTTAATGAATATTATTTTGAATATTCATTTGAGGACTTATGACTCCGCTTATTTATTAAATAATATTCTTTATTTTATTAAAGAATAATGTTTCGATAATCAGACTTATTTTCGATTATTCAAATAAAGATCATACTTTCGTATAAGTATATCTTTGGTTATTTTATATCCATTTCAAGTATGAGTTTTAAAACTTTTACTTCAATTATTTTTATAAGGATTATCCTTATGGGAATATTATTTAAATAATAATATTCAGATATTTTCTAATATATTGGGACTGATTTATTTTATTAAATCGGCATTACTCCAAACATTCTTAAAAATGTTTTCGAGTCTTCAAAATGATTTTAAAAGTTAGAGCGGATCCCAAAACTCGTTTTCAAATTTAAGCTCTTCCTTTCAAAGGGGACTTGAATACTCGCTCAAAAATCTAAGGGATCCGGCTCTGTGGTGTATTTTATATTCGCAACATGGTTGCTGTTTTGAGAAAACAATTTGATTACTTGCCCAATGTTCGGGAAGTAAGTCCATCTGATTGAGTCGGCATAAGCGACAGGCCGGGGTACGGTCTATGAAGGTGTAAGTGGTTGGGTAATAGTCCATCCACGCGTGAGTGGCCGGGTAACGGTCTAGCGCGAGGTCCGAATGCGACCAGGGTGATGACCGGCGAGGAATTCATCCATCTACAGTATAAAAGGTTACTTATTGGTATCTTTGCCTGATCAGCAAGATATCGGGTTTATGCCACAATTCTTTTTCCTTTCCAAAAATTCATTGGATGTTACAAACTCTGTTCATACCTTACATGACAGAGGTTTTCAGGAAATGTATAAGAGATATATATGTGGATATATATATCGAGTCTTAATGAAGTATCTCATAACTTCATTTCATTCAATAATATTTCAAAGATTTAATCTATTCAAATCTTATCTTGTAGTCTCATCTATGTGATGAACTGTCGAAAACTCAGTATACTTTGAACAATGGTAGTTCAAGTAGTTTTATAAATGATATAAGTATAATGAAGTATTTGGTGACTTCATCCCTTATTTTTGCTTATATCCAGTAAGTAATTATCTTACACTTGATAAAGAATTTTAGTAAGTTATCCATTTAGATACTTGCATTATTATTTACACTATATATTATCTTGCGAGATGTAATGCTCACTCTTGCTTTATTTCTTCATCACACAACAACAGTTAGGAAAGATGGTCAGACTCAAGCAGACCCAGCGCAAGCGCGTGGGAAGCGTCCCGCGTCTTCCCGTTGATGTTGTAGCTGCTATAGCTGCAGAGGTAGATCTATTGGTAGATCAGGCATTCTACTTTTGGGAACCAAATATTGTATAATTATAACTTGTGGCAGATAATGGAAATTAACTATAAACTTATCAAGTAATCAATTTGGGTTGTAATAACTTTTAAATTGTGGATTCAAGGACTTGTACTTATTCCAATTTCATCTGTGAGACTATAACGGGTTGTGGTGTGTGTTAGTGTGGGGTCACAGCATGAGGTTATTTATTATTAATTCAGTTAAGTGATATTGTGGAAAGAAAGACCGTGACGACCCGGATCCCTGACCCCGGATCTGGGGGTGTTACAGCAAATAATGATCCGGGCTCCGGGAAAGTGTCCTCGTACCCCCTAGGGTGCTCCCCGTGCTATATGGCGTCCCGGGATGGCCGCTCCGCAATATGAAGTGGATAATGATAAAAGTTAGTAAGAAGGTTGCTCCTACAACTTAAACGGGAAGAGAATTAAACAAAAGAATTATACAAGGCATAAGGAGGAACCCCTGGAGGGGCTTCACACTCCACACTCCAACCCCTCAAGGCGCACTTTGAGGGTAAGGAGGGGCCTCCGGGAGTCCGTTCTCCCGAAAAAGGTATTTGAAGGCGTCGTTTTGTAGTTGCGAGTTGTTTTCTCCGGGGAATGGTTGTTAATCTTAGTGTATGTCTTGGGAGCGTTGTCTCTGCAGTCGACGGACTTTTCTCGTCGGGAGACTTCGAGGTTATCTCGCAATTTGCACTGATACGTTTGGGATCACTTGTACTGTAGCCTAGTAGGTTATTCTCATCGGGGATAAGGACGTGCTTAAACATTTGCGGTAAGTCATGATTAAATCTGCGATTACGATCGACGAAAATAGAGGTAGCGAATGGGATATCCACCGGTAGAGAGTTTTCTTATTCATGAAGTTCCGAAGTTGTAATCGAGACTTGGGTCTTTGTGACTAGGCCCCATGGCTAGATAATCCTAAAATAAATTAATATTCGAGTTATATCAGGAAGTTGGTTCAAAAAAATTTATTAGGCCTCGGATTGGGAAGCCAAGTACATATTGGTTTCTTGTCCCCAATATCCGGCTTGATAATTTCAACCTATTTTTAAGAGGTTGAAATAATATCCGAAAAATCTATAAAAAGATGTACGTATATAAATTGTAAGGTTATTTGTTGGAGTGCTCTAATAAGGCAAACATAAACTCTTGAAATTTTCAACCTATTTTTAAGTACAAATCACCGAACTTCGATAATTTCTTTGATTGTCGACCATCACTGCAGATTTCGATTCTGACCGTGAACCTCACATTACTTCCTCTCTTAGCGATGTAGCAGTTCGTTTCCTTCCCATGTCCATTTTTATTGGGTTTGTATATGGGTTACATTGGGCTCCTTGATCTTGGTCATGGAGTATAAGTGTATAACCAACCTTTTTAATAAAAAAAATTAATTATAAAAGAAAAAAAAACTAGTCAATGCTCATATAACTTTCGATGACTTCGGCAAAAAGAAATTGAAAAAGAGGATGCCAAAAGAGCAAAAAAACTAAGATCAAGTTTTCTGCCAAGTAAATGATTCACGTGGATAATTAAAACAGAGTATAGCAAAAAACACAAAAAAAATTAAATGTTCAAAGATTGATATTTTAAGTTGAATTGTAAAAATAAAATAAAACAAAGCAACTGAAAAGTAACCTAATTTTCATTAAACGCAGCTTATAAATTAATTTTAGCTCAAATTTGTTCTTCAATATGCCTGCCAAGCAAGCTAGTTTTAGCTTAATCTGACTATTTAGTAATAGAAAATATGTATAGATATTAAATTTCTCTTTTTGCTAAATATGATTTCTTTTTTTCAAAATATACTTCCATCTCAAATTAATAACTCCTTTTTCTATTTTATATGTATTTTTAGATGCTTAAAAAATTATATTTAAATATTCTTTGTTCTTTAACTAGATAAAAATTTTAATATTCAATTTATTTAAAAAAATTAATTTCTTTTGCAAAACAGAAAGTGGAAACTGAAAAAAAATAATGGAGGTAGTTGCAGACATCTTTGAAAATTGCAGTACCTGGACCTGGTATCTCTGTTCGTAATCAAGACTCTAACAACTATAGAAGCGCGTTTATATACACACACAGGCGACACGCATTAATTTTTGGAGTATCTCGGAATTATTATTTCTCTGTTTGATCTTGTAATTTGCGATGTCGTTGGCCATCTCTCAGCTATCTTGTTTCTTTTCAATCCACCGGCGACACAATTTTCACGCCCGATTGTACTTGCGCACCAAGGTTATTTTTGTCTTTTTTAAAACCCTAATTTCTCGTGCTTGATTGTTAATTGTCAGTTCTGAGTAGTAATTTTTACTGAAATTGGTTCTAGTTTTCGATGTTAAATCTGAGAATTATGATCATGTACTGTTTGCAGCTTTTTAATTTGGTTTGATTTGATTCTTGTGTAGTTTTCCGTAATAAGTTTCGGTTAATGTTGGAATTACTGGATGTATATGTTATCTATTTGTTTTGCAGAAATTTTGTTGTTATAGTTAGCTTGAAATGTCATGTGTTCCTGGGTGAAACCGGGTATGTAAGACTTTAGCGGTCGTTTGGATCATGGGATTTCTACCCGGTAATGGGAAAATTGATGTTATTTTTAGCTAGAAATATCACATATTCGAGGGTCATACCGGTTGGTGAACTTTGGTGGCGTTTAGATCATGGGATTTTAACCTAGTTAATGGGAAAATTCAATCTTATTGTTAGGTAGAAATATCACCTATTCATGGGTGAAACTGGTTTGTCAACTAAGGTGCTGTCCAAATCATGGAATTTATGCCCGGTTGATATGAATGGGAATGATACAAATATGTATTAGAATCTCATTCCCATTAATCGGCTTGAACCCATGATGCAAAAGGTCTTAAATTACTATAGGGTGCTAACAGTGATTTGACACATTTATTTAGGTGATTTTATTTACTGAGAAGTCTTTCTTTTCCTTTTAATAGGTACTTGCTGTTAAAAGTCTAGGTGCACGTAACATTGCAGTATCCTGTTCCGAGAGTAAGGCCAGTGTTAGCTATACAGAAGATCCAGTGGTATCAAACAATGGTATATCGGAGAACATATATTCTGAGGAAGAAGAGCATATCAATGAAAATTTGACAAGTGGCCCTGTAGATGATGTTGTCGCTGAAGACAAGAAAGGAGCAAAGATTCATGATTTTTGTTTTGGAATACCATATGGTTAGTTCTTTTAAAGTAAATTGTCAACTTTCGAGAGCTAGATCATACTGAAAGGTATTCACTTGAAAAGTTTAATCACCAATTTATTACAATTGTGGTTTTCATTATCTATGATATTGTCCAACAAACTCTAGTGATCCACTTTCTACAAAAAAAATTAATCAATGGTTCACTATTATCTCTTATATTATCTACTGGTAGTTTCCATTTTCTGGTTGTATCTCTTATATATATACATACAGTATGGAGACCACTATTTTATCGTAGACCTTGGAGATCATATATGTTCGGCAATCAAAATATAACGAAACTTATTATTTTGCGAAGTATATTCTATAAAAACTACTATTTCATTGAAAATGGAGATACTGAATTTAGACTGATCTATCCATTATATTAATCATGTCTGGAACATCACACGTCAAATATCCACAGTAATTATGTTGCTTAAGGACTTGCAGTATATTAGATATTTAAGTAATCTTATTCGGGTATTTTCGAATTCTTCTATGATAAATTAGTGTATGATTATGTTATATTATATTACCCGAAAACTGAAGTTTACAAATGTTTACTTGGGTGGAAATTTTTTGTACTCATATGCATAACATTGTTGTTTCTCATGCCAGGTGGATTTGTCTTAAGCTGGGGGCTAATAGGTTCTATTTTCTCGAGAAACCTTTCTACTTTAGGCAATGGCTTGATCTTTGGAGGTGCTCTGTTGGCCCTTAGCATTTATAGCTTAAAGGTCTGGAGACAAGGGAAGTCGAGCATTCCTTATGTACTGGGACAAGCAGGTATTGTTTTGAAATCTGGCTGTTTAACAACAGCTTGTGCTTAAGTCATTAGATTCCCTAAGTGAAGAATGTCTTTCTATCAAAGTTCCTTGTGTTGTTTGTGTCAAAAAAAGCTAGGCGTATATAATAGACTAAGGCAGTGGTTTATGATTTCATAGTCAATACTCAATAGGCCTGTTTGTGTCATGTATATCTAGTTTTTTTCATGAAGTCTTGCACATTCTTTTAGACTTTGAAGACTAGTAAATTAGAGAGTTCTGTATGTTTTGCAGTAAAAATTATAGAGCAGTATATCTGTAACTTGCTATGCCACTCTGCCCCTTGTATAAATAGAAGTTCATTCGTGACTAGTTCATGATATTTCAAAGTAAAGAGTTTTTCAGGTAATTTGTCCCAGCAATTAATTATGTTATAATCTAATGTAGATATCTGAGTGAAGGGGGGAAGAATAAAACTAAAGGTAAAGACTGTTTTTAAAATAAATTGGACCAGTGAAACAATGGGTTGGCACAGATATTATAAATTTTGAAACATTGACAGATAGTAGAAAAGTAACTATAAGGTTTTAGTATTTTCATATGAACTATTATAGAACTTTCAATTTTTATTATTTCATTCTTAAAGAAACATTTTATGTTGCACCTTCACTCTACTGCATCTAATTGCATAAACTCTCTGGTCTACCTTATTAATAGTATAAGCTACTTGGATATTGTATGTCACGATATAGTCAAGACTCAAGAATATCAGGACTATGCAGTCTTATATATAAACTATATAGTCTTCAACTTGTGGTCGCTTTAGCAGATCAGTCACTGTAAAAGATGATTTAGCCTGTGTTGTCACCTTCCTTATCTTTTATGTCAATCATTAGTCTTCCCTGTTCTCTTTCTGTGTTGATCCACTCATCCAGTTAAGTAAGGCTGATTTATAAAGGCATCGTATTGGCCAAAAACTTCTTTAGTAGATATGATATGAGTGTGTTGATCTGAACTTGCAAGTAAGATTGAACTTTAGTACTTGTCCAGCTTCTCCTTGTGTTCGTAAGATATTAAAAATAAAATTTAACACATTTTTGGTTGTGATGAATGAAATTGGATGAAATGTAATGGAAGTCTGTAATATTGTGTGAGAATTGTTTACATTTCTATTTTTTCCTCCGTTCTACCAATTTGAACTAGAGCTCAAACCCACAAAATTAAAAATTTAATAAACTATTCACCTTACTACTCATTTTCTTCACTTATCTCATCATAGAAAATGTGCAATCTTCTATATATTGCACTCCATCTCTTCCCTCCCCCTCTTCCACCTTTAATCTTTGTGCACGATATTTTTCAATTTCACTTCTTCTGAACAAGCATAGAATGTATTCTTTTTTACAGTTTTGAGGATTAACATTCCATCTGCTGAACAAGTGCAAATTGCGCGCATTAAACCCTGTGATTCAGTAGCACACTTCTTTCACTCCTTGTTTATTAGGAGTATTGTATAAAATATCTTCAATAAAGCATTACAAAATTGGGTGGAAAAATAATCTTTTCTACTTTACATTTTATTGAGCGTGGGGGTGGATAAATGAACATAGCCTCTCAAAACCGACTTCTATGGGGACATGAGAAAGATTATATTTTTTTTACTTTTCATAATAAAAAATGACCAGTACACTTTGCTCCGCCAAAAACTGAATTCGATTGGGGCGTGGTGTTTAAATTTGAAAAATGATTTCCTCTTTTGAAAAGGGGAAGTCGTTTTCCTTGTAATATTAACAATTTTTAAAGGTATATACTTTCAAAATATTTTTATTTATTATGAAACCAAACAAACAAATAAAAAGCAGGAAAATATTTTCCTGAAACTAAATCAGAATGCTCAACGAGATCTGCAAGGCTTAGCCTAGCAGTGACTCCTCTCCTCTTGGTAATAAGAGGTTGAGGCTTTGAACCCAATTGGAGGCGGAGAGCGAGTGTCTTTAAATATCTGTCATTGACCTTCACAAAAAAAAAGGAACCCGCTACGGGGTTATGACCTAGGTGCTCAAATTATGCTAGAAAAATAAGAAAAAGTTAGAAACTAAATTCATATGACATTAAAAGAGGAGCTGTGCATCTATCTTCTATAGTTGAACCCAACCGATTTACCATCTTTAATGTTGGTATGACATCGACAATACAGTTTTACTGTGATAATTAAAATAGTTCCACCTTTTTTTAAAACCAAAATAATTTGATTTACCATCAATGCTGTCGGTCATGATATATCTGGCTAACTTCTGGCATCGAAGTATCATTTTAGAATGTATACAAATTTGAATCAATGATGTTGAGGTTTTGAGTTGTTCTTTTTTAATAAAATATTGTTCTGATTATTGAACACACTTGCACCATTTGACAAGACTTGCACCCTCAATCTCCCATTAAGGGGGTGAGGGCATTACTGCTAGGAAGACCCTTTGCCAGGTTAGTGTTTTTTGGTTGTGCATGGAGAATCTATGTGACTTGTATAGGATTCAGATATAGCCAACTACATGTCAGTTTCTTCTGTATTTTTTCTTGTGACCTTCTGAATTGGATACTACACCCTTCTTTACAAGATCTTCATCAAGAACTAACAGAATTTACTGCCTTCTGAAGTCCGTTATTTTGTTAGTGAACTATTGAATGCCACTTCAGAATCTAATTATAAAAACATGTTTGAAGTATTCTCTTATTTGTTTTTCTTTGACCGATAACATTAACCAATCTTTCTTTCTGTTTCGGGTGCCTACAACTTTGCAGTACTTTCGGTTGTCTTGCTCTGGAAGAATTTTCAATCTTACACAATGGTACTAATTACATCACAAAAGATTCCCACTTGTTATATGCTTTGTCCTTGAAATTAACTTGAAAGTGGTTTTTGTTTATGCAGACTAAGAAAGTATTTCCGATATTAGTGTATGCTGGTGTTAGGTACACATCTAATCCTAATATCCTTTCGAGTTTTTACTTGAGCAATCTATAACATTTATGCAATTTCTTTTTCTTTTTTGATAGTGCTGCAATGCTATGTTTCTATACTTATGTGGTGATATCTGGTGGAAACCCCCCACCAAAGAAGTTAAAGTCATCTGAAGTTGCCCCTTCATAATTGAGACCACTGCATATTGCCATTTGAGGTGCAGGTTTTTATTTTCTTACTACTGTTATCACTAGAGTATTTCTACAATAAACACTGTTATGTGTGGCTTTTACTTATTTAAATTCTCGCTGCAGGCTAGCTTTGAAGAGATATGATATATTCTGATAGATTTTTGCGTATCTGTATGAAAGATGAGATGAAAATGTTACTAGGGTTAAGCAGTGTGTTCTTCAATAATTTAGACGCAATAAATTGGCAACTTGTAACTTATATGGAGTGCTGTCACTACTTTATTTGAATATTAATAGGAAAGGACACTTATACATTTTAATTTTAAATGTATGTGTGTTACATTGTTTTTTCCTTGATGAATTAGATTATTTTATATATTTTTACAAGTTCAATTCAGATGGCATTTGGCGTAGTAATTTGAAATTCATTATCATACTTATTATCATTATATTTGCTTATTCAAAATTCATCATTAATGCTCTTCTGGCCAAAAAAAGAAGAAAGAAAGTTGGTTGCATAACTAAGATCTAATGACCTTGTATGCATGCATGTTTCAACTATAGTTCATGGAGGTGGTGCAGCCAATAATAAGAGGGGAACATTGATTTGATGATGGTTGTGTACCACTTTTTGATACGTAATTATTAAAGACCTGTTTTAGTTCAAAATTTTATAGTCTCCTGGGACACTATTTTTTTTAAAACACCTTAGTTTGCTTTATAGTGACCTAATATCAAGTTTAGATTCTAACTGTAGGATGATACTAGTCTGAAGCTGTTTAAATTTAGCTGGGCTTTTGGATCAAATATTGTTCTGAAACTATTAACTCATGACATAGTTTTTTCACTATTTTGTAATAATTCGTTAGTAGTGGGAGTATATGGAATTAGAAGCTCTAAGAGGCAGAAACTTGAATTCTTGAAAGAGTTTGGTAGGGGCTCATATGAAGGCTCATGAAATGTAAGCTGTTGAACATGACAATACCAAACAAAGTAAAGTAAAATGCAACCCTTTTTTAGGGAAACAAAATGGCTCTTGAAATGACATTAGAGGTATCTCATTCAACATGCTATACCAAGTGGGCTATTACTAGTAGTACTGCTTGATGAGATGGGGAAAAAAATAGATACTGGTCCATAGCTGTAGTTTTATGCAAAAAATAGTAAAAGCTTGAACGTGTCAAGCAATGGTTATAGGCCACGTAAACAGAGGTGTGGGCATGGAGAGACAGGTACCTCTAAATGAAAGTATAACTAACTGTATGACTAACTTCCAACTAACTTTTTACTTCTCCAAGTCTTTTATTTCAATACCAAATTCCTGTTGGAAATAGTAGCAGCAACAGAAACAAGTGAGTAAGATGCCATTTGAGCCCCAGAACAGGACACCCCTACCTAGTTGTTCCACTTTGAGGAATTTCTTTACCCCTCCTAGCAAAATGTTGAATTTTACCACTGTTTACACATTTTATTCTTTGCTACCCTGCTAGGTGGGCGAAGCCTACATTTGGAAGCTTGTGCAGACTGTTTTAAAAGCTTTGGTAAGTTGATTTCTGTCAGTCACATGCAAATATTCATGTCCAGTGATATAGTCTTGACTTTAAAGAGTTCCAATGCTTTATCTCCATATCTCCCCTATGAAAATTGCACTAGTACTAATTCTGCCGAAGTTTATATGATTACAGACTAGTGGAGATCCTGTGTTGCTGTATTTGTGTAACTAATTATGAAACTACTCCGAAATTAAATGTTTACACAACGATAACTCCAAAATATGAACAATGGTGCAGAATTACTGGTTTAAAGTTTAGAACTTTTTGTTTTGGTTCAAAATTCTTGTAAGTTTTCCTTATTGCAGACTCTAAATGATTGATACTTCTATCGGTTGCATTCTCGGACCTTGAGAATAAATCTAATCGTGATTCTTGTGTGAAACAAACATAAAAAGTGTAGGGCTATAACATCCCACAAGGAAAGTAGTGATATATGGTACTATGAACCTAAATACCTAACACACTCAAAAAAATGGGGGTATATCTCACATGCAGAGAGATCTCATTTTCAATGGAAATGATAAGCTAAGATTGTGACTAATCACAATCGAAAACCTATTCACGCATGTATAGTGGAAGTAGAGTGAGAGAAAGAGCAGCATATGCACACAGGTTGTGTGTTTCAAAAGTAATAAGATGGGGACTGCCTGCACTTTTTCAGCAAATTTCTTTCAATTTCCAAATCTGCACCAAGCAAACTGGTGCTTTAGTCTTCTTGTACGACTGGTGGGTTGGAAGAGGCTGCAAATTACTATGCCAATTTTCTTACCAAATGCTACACACCAAGGAGCCACAAATTATTTATTTACAGTTATTTCTAAAACTGTGTTTCTTTGTAATAGCAGCAGCAGGCCAAGCATTCATAGTCTGTTACCACCGAGGACATTTTACGTATTCTTCAGTACAATGTATTTAACATAGCATCCGGCTTTCTAAACCAAATTTTATTTGAAATTACCGATTAATATATACTAGTCTTTAACCCGTGCGATGTACGGATTGCTTTTAACATTCGATAATTTTTAATAATATATTTTATAATATAATTTTCAATAGTGGAAAAATAAATTGAAGAACATAATAAATTATAATAATATATGTTTTATAATAATTTGAGACTTGACTAAAAATAAATAATATAATATAATATGTTGTTCACGGGACTCGAACCCTGTAACCTGTAGAAATTGTTAAAATAAAAAATATAAAAGTTTAAAAATAATAAGTTTTTGACGGGGTTCGAACCCTGAATCCATGAGAGCAGTTTAAATATTAATATAATAATATTTTATTATTACATCCAACAGTTCTCATCTTTCTGACTTTAGATCTGACGGTTGTTATTTGTCATAACAAACAACTGTACCGAGCAACCGACTACCAAATAGAGGGTATTCTGCTTATAATAGTATAGTATAGATTTTTGGTATGCTAGTAGTTTATAATCTCAGGGAGATAAGAGCAATCACTTCCACAAAATTTGAACTTTAATATCCTTAATATCTTATTTACCTATACAATCATCACATATAAACAAATGTATCTTCTGTTAGAAGTATTTCCAACATATAATCACACAAAAACCTTAAAATTTATAAAAGAAATCCTAAAAAATAACACTACTTTTATTACTTAATGTACTTAATACATATACTTGTAATTTAAATAAATTTATATGTAATACTGACTAATACAATTAAAAATAATAACATAACTAATACTTAATATTACATAATATCTAAAATTATTGAGGGACCTCAGCGCCACGTATGCAGCTCAGTTGCAAATCTATTTTGTCACAGTGTGTCTTTTATTACCCTATCAATTTGTAGCTGTTATTTTGTCTTACCCAATTATTAGGGATATGATTGTAAAACAACTTTGAGGTTGTTAGGAGAAGATTCACATTGGGTGATTATATAGCAGACTAAGTAAAATGTAAGAGATTAATTGAAAACCATATGTTTAAGTATTAGTCTGTGAAAAACTTTTCCCCATTTTTATCACTTTTGCATTCAATATTTGTCTTTATGGTATCAGAGATGTGAATGCCATATTTTCAACTCTTAAAAACATATTCAATCTCTTATATAACACACCCTGCTTAAACCTTTGAAACATAGTAATGACTAATGGAGGACGCTTCTCGTTTACTGATCTACAAAACCCTTTATTTTTACACCCCTCTGATGGCCCATTGTCGGTAAGTGTTGCAAAGTTAGAAGGGGCGGGTGACTATAGGAGCTGGAGGAGATCATCGGGGATCCAACTCGCCTCAAAACGGAAGCTTGGCTTCGTAGATGGCACAGTCACTAGGCACCTGACTGATGAAAATCAAGGTATGCAATGGGATACTTGTAATAACTTGGTTATTTCATGGTTACATGCTAATGTTTTTGATAACATTAGAAAATCTATACTTTTCATAAATTCTGCTTTCGAGATATGGAAGCATTTAGAACGGCGTGATCAGTTGAGTAACGGGTCAAGAAAATATAAACTGAATATAGATATGTTTAGTTTAACTCAGAACAAGATGAAAGTAACCGAATATTACTCAAACATGGCTAGCCTATGGGAAGAAATCGATTCCATGAATGTGCTACATGTTGTCACATCTGTGGCCACTGATGAAACTGCTTTGTTAGAAGCGATTGCTAAACAAAAAGAAGAGTCAAAATTATTTGTCTTCTTGAATAGGTTAGACGATGTGTATGGGCCTCTAAGGAGCCAGCTGTTGATGAAACAAACACTTCCCACTGTGGAAGCAGCCTATGCAGTTATCCAACAAGAAGAGTCTCAAATAGCAGTCCTACAAAGCACATAAATGGAGCATATGACAATGACCAGCAGAGGCCTATCTAAGATAAAACACAATGGTACAAACATGTGCAAGGCGTGTGGAGGCAGGGGTCATATGACTGATAAATGTTGGTCCATTGGGGGCTACCCAAAATGGGACTTCAAATATCGACCCCAGGTGTTCGAAACAATGCTTCACCAATACACAACAGAGCAGGGGGGAACAAGCCACGACCCCAAAGAATAGCGAATAGTGTGTCTTCACAAGCCTCTCAGGATGTTGTATTTAGTGCACGGCAACTTGAAAAATTTCTAAAATTATTTCCTGAAAATGCTTACAATCTTTGAAGCGCACTGATTCAGATGAAGAACTGGAAAACGTGTTCTCTGAAATGGTTTCTAGCAATGTGACTTCCAAAGACAATGACCCTTGTATTGTACACTCTGGTGTGAGCGACCACATGACTTCAAGTACAAAGTCCCTAACCAATATCAAGACTGCAGCTAGGAACCTTTTTCCAACTAGTGATGTGTCACACAGAACTCATGTTGGAGATGTTAAACTCAAGTGTGGGTTGATGCTGAAGAATGTGTTGGTGGTGCCAGAGTTCAAGCACAATTTACTCACCATCCATAAACTACTGAAAGTCATTCAATGTGCAATAAAGTTCACACCTCAGACTTGTGAAATTACACATTTGGAAACTGCAAAGACACAAGCCATTGGCTACATCCATCAAGGGCTGTACTACCTGGTTGACAATGAAGATCAAGGAACCTACCATCACTGTAATTTGGTCGGTGCTACAGCAGAAACTTGGCATTTGAGGATGGGGCATGCTGTTGTACCAACCATTCAACATATTTCTCACATCAAAATCATACATCCAAAAGCTGATCAGGTATGTCTTACATGCCCTATGGAAAAATTTACAAAGTTTCCTTATGCATTGAGTACTTCATATGCTAGTAGTGTGTTTGATCTTGTGCATATTGATATTTGGGGGTCATATCAAGTAAAAACTAGAGAACACTATATGTACTTTCTAACATTGGTAGATGACCACTCTAGGGTCACTTGGTTGTATGCGATGAAGCACAAATCTGACTTCCTTACATACCTCCAAAGCTTTCATAATTATGCCCTCACACACTTTTCTGCCAAACTCAAAACTATAAGGACATATAACGCTCCTGAATTTTCTGATTCTAAATGTCAATCATTCTAAATTGCTAATAGCATTACACACCAAACCTCTTGTATGAACCGCCCACAACAAAATGCTAGAGCCGAGCGTAAGCATAAACATGTCTTGCAGGTAGCTAGAAGCTTAATATTTCAGTCAAGACTGTCACTGTCTTTCTGGGGTGATTTTGTGATGACAGTTGTTCACATTATAAATCGGCTCCCTACCAGAGTTCTGCAATTTAAATTTCCTTACGAGATTCTACACAGAGAACCAGCTGACTACAGTCACTTGAAAGCTTATGGTTGCCTTGCAATTTCATCTAATCCATCCCAAACCAGTGATAAATTACAACCAAGAGGTATGCCATGCGTGCTAATTGGATATCCAGTAAACACCAAAGGGTATAAACTTCTGGACCTCACAACCATGAAAACATTTACCTCTCAAGATGTAATTTTTAATGAATATATTTTTCCCTTAAACACATTCTCAAAAAACTCATACACTGAACTTATACCTTGGCCCTTACCTGAGACATCCAAACAAAATATGACAGATTTTGATGATCTGTTTATACCTGATGATGATGATAGGGATGCTGAACCAGAAGAAAGCTTTCCTACACCTCCACATACCTTAACACATAACACTCATATCTTTACACCACCTGCAACCGTGTTAAGAAAATCCACCAGGGTCACCCAGAAACCAGTGTGGTTGGACAATTATGTGCACTCTCTTAATACCAGTGCCAATATAGTCCAAGTGAGGGACCTCACCATTCCGCAACCATTATATTGCTTCTTGGCTTCTATTGAGAAAAGCTCAGACCCTGTGACTTTTAAACAAGCCTCTCAATACTACTGCTGGATAGACACTATGAATAAAGAATTGCAGGCCTTGGAGGAAAATAACACATGGGAGATAACCACTCTTCCTCTTCATAAAAGAGCTATAGGTTGCAAATGGCTCTTCAAGACTAAGTTCAACCCGGATGGCTGTGTTGAGAGACACAAGGAAAGGTTAGTCATATTGGGATGCAATCAAGTGTATGGTGTGGACTACCTAGACACGTTTACACCTGTGGAAAAATTAAGTATTGTTCGAACATTACTAGCAGTGGCTGTTATTCAAGACTGGAAAGTAATTCAAATGGATGTCACCAATGCCTTCTTGCATGGTGACCTCCAAGAAGTAGTGTACATGAAATTTCCAAAGGGCTACTGAGGCTTGGGAAGTCGAATTCCATACGATCCATCTGATGAAGATACTAGAGCCGAAGTAAACCTGATATGTAATCTGGTAAAGTCCTTGTATGGATTGAAACAAAGTTCTAGAAGATAGTTTAGCAAACTTTCAGAAACATTACTGTGCCTTGACTATGTTCAGTCAAAAACAGATTATAGTCTGTTCACAAAACCACTGATCTCTCTATCACCCTGGTGTTGGTTTATGTAGACGACCTTCTGATTGCAGGGACCTCCATTGAGAAAATAAATGAGCTGAAAGATTTTCTTTCCAAATCTTTTCACATGAAAGACCTTGGTGATATACGATACTTCTTGGGCCTAGAGATTGATAGATCAAGTGCTGGTTTCTTTATCTCTCAAAAGAAGTACACAATGGACCTAATTGCTGAATTTGGGATGCAAAATGCTACTGCATTGAAACTACCTATGGATGTGCATTTGAAACACACCAACTAAAGGAGAACCCCTCTCAAACCCCCACCCATACCAAAAATTACTTGGCAAACTTCTCTATTTAACTGTCACAAGACCAGATATCACTTATCCAGTCCATGTTCTCAGCCAATTTATGCAGCATCCCACCAATGTACACATGTAGGCAGCCAAAAGAGTTCTCCGCTACCTCTTGACTAATCCCAGTCAAGGCATTCTCCTGGCATCCTCCTTGGCAGCATAGATTCAAGCATATTGTGACGGTGATTGGACCAGTTGCCCAACCACTAGAAGATCAACAATTGGGTTCTGCATACTTCTAGGGAACTCTCCTATATCCTGGAAGTCAAAGAAGTAGTGTGTGGTGGCCAGATCGACAGCTGAGGCCGAGTACAGGGCAATGACCCTCACAGCTTGCGAGATCACTTGGATAATAGTCGTGCTGAAAGATATGGGACTCAACAATCTTCCACCTACTGTTCTATAGTGTGACAACATGGTTGCTCTATCAATTGCTGCCAATCCTGTTTTGCATGAGAAAACGAAGCACATAGAATTGGACTGCCACTTTGTGAGAGACAAGATTGCATCTGGTTCCATCATTACCCACCATGTTCCCTCCCATTCATAGGTTGCAGATGTGCTCACAAAACCTTTATCCATCAAACAACATTACAACCTTCTAGGCAAGCTTGGAGTTTTGGTTCCAACTTCAGCTCAGCTTGAGGGGGAGTATTGAGGGGACCTCAGTGTCACATATGCAGCTCAACTGCAAATCCTTTTTGTCACTACTTTACAGCAGTGTGTCTTTTATTAGCCTATCAATTTGTAGTTGTTATTTTGTTTTACCCAATTATTAGGGATATGATTGTAAAAGAATTTTGAGGTTGTTCGGAGAAGATTCTCATTGGGTGGTTATATAGCAGACTAAGTAAAATGTAAGAGACAGATTTAAAAAAAACATGTTTAAGTATTAGTCTGTGAAAAGTTTTTCTTCATTTTAATCACTTTTGCATTCAATATTTGTCTTTAAAAATAAGTAAGGAGAGTAAAAATAAGAATTGATCATAATTTATAAATACATACACACATATATATACATATATACATATATGTACATATATATATAATGCACATCGGAAGGTTATAAATATTAGTTAAAAATAAATGTAGTTGAAAGTGAATAAAATTTCATTTTATTAAGCATTCACTAAAAACTACTCCCTCCGTCCCTCCCAAATGTTTACATTTGGGTTGGGCACGGAGTTTAATAAAAATGATAAAGTAGTGGATGAAAATTAAAAAAGTGAGTAAAGTAGTGGGACCGAATAATATTATATGTATAAAGTGGATATAGTGGAGAGAAGTAGTGGATGTAGTTATTTTAAAAATAATAAAAACTTTACTATTTTTGGAAAATTTTGAAATATAAACAATTGGATGGGACATCCCAAAAAGGAAAATGTAAAGAAATGAGAGGGACAGAGGGAGTATAAAATATCTATATTTTACTATATAAAAACATGACTTAATTGCACTGTGTTGGCTTGAACTTTGTTCGTTTTGCACGAAAATGGTTAAATTTTTAGTTGTGTCAAAATGGTGGCTAATTGATTAATTTCTTAGTATTATGGTGGCTCTGTATCCCTCCCGTTAAATTCAACGTTAAATGTTAACGGTTGTAGGGGTAATACCGTAATAAACTTTCTCCCTCTCTAGCAGCATCTCACTCTCTCAATCTCTTTCTTCACTCCATCTATCATCTCTGTTCAATCTCTCTGCCTCTCCCATCCCTCTCTTTTCATGGACATCGCCACCACCGTAGTGGTGGTGGCTCCCCTGCTCCACCCACAAAACACATATCACGCACATACACAGCACTCACACATACATATCATTCACACATAATTCACACACATCCTTTAATCACTATCAATATCCTTCGTCTCTCTTTTTCCCTCTCTTCTCAAACCTCAATCTCCCTCGTTTCTCTCTTTCCCTCTCTTTTTGAAACTCTCTCTCCGTTCGTCTCTCCCTGTCATCCCGAACACAACACAAGACAAGACCGCACACATACACCGCCACACTATCACACACAAAACTACATTCCCAACCGTCGGTTTGGCCTCCGACCAATGAGGTCTCCACTTAAGCCTCCATTTCTCCATTAACAAATAACTAACAGCATATAATGGTTGATATTGAGATTTTGATTTGTTATGGTGGCTAATTTTTATAACATGAACCCTAACTTTCAATTTTGGGTTATTTATTCATATAATATAAGCATCCGTTATATTTAACGGAAAATTTAACGAGAGGGGCGAAGAGCCACCAAACCGCTGACATATTCAACAATTAGCCATCATATTGGCACAAATAAAGATTTAATCATTTTCGTGCAAAATGAACAAAGTTCAAGCCATCAATATGCAATTAAGTCTAAAAACATTAGACACTCCAATATACTAATTGTCTGCCAAGATATCAGTCTATCATTTTGTTTTTTTATCAGCATCTTATTATCTAACTTATATTCGGCATTTCAGCGTTTTTTTATCAAAGTAGAATCAGAATCATCTTTTCTTGTTATTATTACTTGCATATACGATAATATAAAATTCCAAAAAAATATCTAATTCTAATTCGAGAATTCAAGGCTAAATTTTGTCAAAGGGGTGTTGTATACCATGTAATCCTCTGCTATTTAGGCCCGAAACAATATCCAAAATATATCACTTTTAAGTTTTTATTATCAAAATATCCATAGACGGGACGAACCTTCCAAAATACCCACGAAGCATTGGGAGGATGCATATTAAGTTTTTTTTTAATTTAACTAAGAATACGTACATGCTTATTCAATTTATCTTTTCAAGAGTTATTTGTAAAATATATCCCCTTATAGTCCAAATGCACTTCTTTACTTATACATTATATAACTGTACTTTATATCCCTTTATTATTTTCGGCACGACAAATTATACCATTTTTTGTTAAATTTGTTAAAATTCTCATGGTTATTTTAGAAAATTAAAATATTTAATTATAGTTAAATCTTTATTTAAGCATTTTGACACTCTAAACGATATTTTTCGAAAAAAAATAAAGAACGAAAGTTGTAGTGAACGAAAAGACCTTCTCGAAATAATAAGGTTCCAATACATATTAATTTAGATTTTTCATATGCCAGGAGCTTATAGGCATGCTAGCATCTCTAAACATGACAAGCCCTTGGATAAAAATCTACGTGGCATTTCAAAATTAAAATTTATAGTGAAAAACTTATCACTCCCATGGATTAAAGTACTAAATCTTTAGTTAACCAGTGTACTAAATTTTTGTTTATAATTTTAGTTAACCATTTGATATTGATTATATTTGTCGAAACTCTACTTATTTGGAGTGTAGCTACACATCATTTATAGGTTTCTAGTATAACCTAGAGTGTAACTACACATCATTTATAGGCTTCTAGTGTAACTATATATCATTTATAGGCTTCTGAATGAGACAGGAAAAATAGGGAACCCTATCTGGGGTGTCCCGCTTCGCTTAAATAGGAAATGGGGAAGTGAAGGGGAAATTTTAACTCAAATAGGGGCATTGATGGTATTTTCATGATCCCCGTGGGAAAACCCTCCCCGCTTCAAATATAATATAATATATTTTTTTTATAATATAATATTTTATAGCATGTAGTATAATTTATTTATTGTATAAAATAAACTATAATTTATTTATTATTATATATATTATAATAAAACTTTTTGAATATTTAATTTAAAATTAAGTATGCATCTATTTTAACGTTATATAATATATTATAAAATTAATTTTTATCGATTTTTTCAAAAATAATTAATCACTAAATGAGGTGACGGGGCGGGGACTGAGTTTTGCCCCGTAGGGCGGGTATGGGAATATAATATAAATTCTCGCGGTAAAATGAGGCAAAAAATTAGGGGTGAGTATAAAAATCCGAAAACCGGATTACAATATATGTCGGAATCCACTCCATTGAGAGCCCTAATCATTTATTACTAAATAAAATTAAAATATTCTAATTGTAATAATTTAAAATATTAAAACATATTACTTTTAAAATATAATTAATTATTATAGTCAAATCCATCGCAATACTTCATTTTAAAAGTTTGATAAATTTTACATATTCATTATTTTTTATTTTAAACAATTATTTTAATTAATATTAGGTAATACCAATACAAGATTAGCGGGTAATACCAATAGAACATTGCTGCCACAAAAGTTCGACTTGAACAGGAAAGTTGAACTTAATTAGGATATCCTGTTACCTGTAGGCTGTACCATGTGTGCAACCATAATTTAGGAATATGCGTGCCTTCCACTAAACCGCCTAAAACATATAAAGAAATCCTCTATAATTATTATTTAGTAGTATTTCTAATATATTTAAAATTTATAAAAGAAATCCTAAAATTAACACTACTTTTACTTATTAATATACTTTATATATACTTGTACTTTAAATAAATGTAAATGTATTACCGACTAATAAAAATAAAAATAGTAATTTAAGTAATAACATAATATTACACAATATCTAAATAATTCTAAGGAAAGTAAAAATAACAATTGATCAAAATTGATCACATACTCCATTTTTTAAATGTTGCGGCTTATTATAATAGTATTTCTACACTACTTTGTCATGAAAAAAATTTAAGAAAAATATATAAAATAAATGCTTTTTAACCACCTAAAATGGTATGTTGATATTTATTAATTTCAAATTATACAAAAATATAAAAATAGAATACAAGCTAAAATAATAATAAATCTAATACTTAAATACATATCATCAACAAAATGATATATGAAAATGGAATACAAGCTAAATTAATAAAAAAAACAAATACTTAAATACATAGCATCATTATCAATTATTTTTATTATTACAGGTTAACAATTGAATATGTAATAATAATTTAAATATATATTACTAATATTAAAATTAAATAAATTAAAACATAATACTAAATTAATAAACATAATATTTTTGAAAAATAAAATAAAATTTCAAGAGACATTATATCTATATATATTTAGTATAAGGTAACTAAAATGATATCGTTAAATCGTTTGGTCGTGAGCATAAGGTCATTTCTAATCATTTATAATACACAATTATTTTAAATGAAAATCCTAAATAAATATCAGAAAGCTATAAAAATAAACAAACAAATCAAAATTATTACAATTCAAAATTGAAATATAAATCTAATAAAAGTATGTTTAAAAGTACAATAACAATAAAATATAAAGTATTTTTTTTCAAAGTCATTACTAAAACCGAGAAATTATGAAATATTGATACAAACACACTTAAGAAAATAGAAATGTGCAAATTCCATCAACTTTCAATTTTTTGATCAAACTCGAGAAGATTTAGGAAAAATATATATAATTAAAAAAAATATGTATACATATTATGTGATATTTAGAATATTTTATTTGTAAATCCTTAATTTTGATGATCACAACACAGCAAGCCATCATGTTGTTATTTGAGAATGTTTGCAGGATATAAAAGCTTAATGTCATTGCTGTTTAAGTATCATGACAGCAAGCTATCATAAGACAGTAATCTATTTCAGCAAGCTATGATCACGATTGTCAGAATAACAGCAAGCCAAGATGCACAGTCCAGATTCAACAAGGAAGTCGAATTTCATGGAGATTTTATAGGATCTTCATATATATCAGTTGTAAGGACTTCTCTAATAAATATACGTGCATTATATATATAGAGCTCAATTATAAATCGTTTTTAATCATTCAAATTGATTTCCTAAAGAATAGGAGTTTGTTTTTCTTTCAAACTCTATCTTCTATCTACTGATTAAAACGTTTTATCCTCTACTTAATAGAAGAGATATTTTCTGTACGTTGAACATCTTTCTTTCTCTTCTATCTAACGTACACATGAACGTTGGAAACCATCCTAATGATCTTAAACGGTAGAATTGGATTCTAGCCGTTGTAAGTTGTTGAGAAGGTTTCAAATGTTAATGTGTGGTTATATAAGAGGTTTTCTTGCAGTTTTATGGGGACGATTTGGCAAGCAAGAACACATACAACTCCTGATCTTTATTGATTTAAAAAATACTCTCGAGCTCTAAATATATACACGTGTTTCATCTTAGAGAGAGTTTATAGTTTGAGTTATAAGCTTTATCACTGATTTGTATTGTTCAATTGTATTGATTAGTTGCTGGATAAGTTGGCTAGGGAAACAAGGGTTTAGTGGTACTTGCTAGAGGAGTTTGTACTACGGGGTAGTATAGTACTTAGAGAGCAGGTTCTTAAACAGGGTTTCAGCAAGCCATTATCAGCAGCTGGGATAAAGGGAGATATATTGTTGTATCTTGTAGTTGTAACCTTCATTGATCAATAATATATTCTCTTACCAAGTTGGTAAGGGACCAGGACGTAGACCATAGGGGCTTAGGGGTCGAACCTGGCTAAAATTCTTGTGTGTTCTATTTACTTTCCTGCACATTATTTTCTGCATTGCATTTAGTCATCTCAGCTTACTATCATTGTCAGATTATAGTTCAGTTGGTAAAATCTCAGTAAGCTATTATCGGGTAAAATTTAAAAGTAATCCTAGTTAGCCATAATCACCTATTCACCCCCCCTCTAGGTGTAATTTCAGTTGGTATCAGAGCTTTGGTATACTAATCTTTCTGTAACAGGAATAGTATTCGATCGAAATGGCTGACAAATATCCCGAAGGAACCTTAGATTACCGAGCACCTCTCTTGCTTGGTACAGAAAACTATAACTGGTGGAAAGGTCGCATGGAAGTGTATCTATCCAAGGAGCCACTCGCTTTGAGAGTTGTTCAGAAGGGTCCTTTTGAGTTCAAGGACAAAGAAGGCAAAGTGAAAGACGTTGATGATCTCACAGAGGCTGAACTAATCAAATACAACTTCAATGGAAAGGCTAGGAATTCTCTCATGAATGAGTTATGTCCTAGTGAATGTGATAAAGTCTCTTCATGCAAATCAGCTAAAGAGATATGGGATACTCTGGAATTGTATCACGAAGGATCCAAGAGTTTAAGAAAGGTGAAATTGAGTAAACTAATGAATGAGTTTGGAAATTTCAAGCTTCAAGACGGAGAAACTATTCGAGAAAGTCAAGCTAGATTCCAAATAAATATTGTTGGGTCCCAATGTGTTTGTAGAAGGGGGGTTGAATACAAACAGTACCAAATAATCGAATAAAATGCGGAATAAAAAATGTGAAACAAAATTCAAGTTAAATAAAAATATTATTAAACTTGAAATGTGTTACAACAACTGTATCGATTACAAGGTATTAATCTCAAATCAATTATCACAAATCTAGAATAAATTCGACATGAACTTTTTCTATTTTGCAATAATTAGAATCAAATGCTAAACGCGATTTGAGATTAAGTTCTAGGGATTTTAATCCGCTAGATTGATACACAAGAGCAAGATAAAGATTTCTAGTGGATTGGATTTAACTTTACAATCTAGAAATTTAATCTTGAAGTATGCAGATGAAAAGATGAAATATTTCTTCTTGATTTTCTTTTCTGCCTTGTTTCTTGACTTCTGTGTTCTCAATATTAAGTTGCTGCTTCTCTGCTTCTTTTTAAATCAACAAACGAATAGAATTGACTTGGCATGACAATCCTATAGCTGGCAAGACTTTCGGTGAGACAATTGAATGAACTAGCAAGACAATCTGAATGAACTAGCAAGACAATCAGAATGAACTAGCAAGACAATCATCCTCCTAGAGTAACTTTCGGTGTGACAATTGAATATGGCCTAGCATGACAATCGGTATGACAATCCTGATTGTCATGCTAGTTCATTTTCAATTGTCTTGCTGATTTAATGCTTGAATTTAATCCAATTAAACTTCTGAAAATTCCTAGAATTAATTCAGAATTAATTAATCAATTAATTCAATTAATAAATAAATTATTCTTCGCAGATATAATTTATTTTCTTAATTAAATTAGATGACTTAATTAATTAATAGAGAATTAATTCTAGTCTTGAGCAGCAACCATTCTTCTGCAAATCTTCTGAAAATCACTGAAAATTATGAATCAATTCCACCACTTCAACGTTGACACTCGATGTACTGTCTGGTTCATGAGTGACTAACTTCCGTGACGTTTCTTCATGTCTTGACTTTGACACTTTGATTTTCTTCAGATTAAATCCTTGTAATTTATTGATACCCTGACGAGATCTCTGTCACTTGATTAAATCCACGATCTTGATTTATATCACTGAGGCATGATCAACTTCTTAAACTTCTTCCAGTGAATTAACTCCTCAAGTCTGTAGATGAACATTGTTTCTGAATCCTTTGACAGATATTATTTTGCGAGATCTCTCTGACGGTAGATCCACTATTTACTTATTACATTCTTATTTGAGTTGAGTTGAATCCTCGAATATACAAATAGGCTATGACATATGACTTACAATCTCCCCCTATTTGTTTGTTAGACAATAACACACAAATACCTAGAGGATAACTCAACTAACAAATAAGAAAAAGATATAAACATACATGCAAAGTAAATAGCAGAAAAGTTCTGGATGAGATTTAACATTTTCCAGATTCCAAGTAGATGTTCCTCTAGACTGAACATATCTTCAAGTAGTTCCATCTTCATTTGTACAACCACATTTCCTGTTGAGAAGCCCATATCTCTTGCTTCTCCCCCTATGAGAATCAACTGATTAAAGAAGATCACCTTCGTTTTACCACCTCTCCCGTACAATAGGATCCGCAGATAAAAACCAATGGTACTCCCCTAACAGCTTCTTCCCTTACTAGGAAATCACCTTGTGTTTACCACCTCTCCCGTACAATAGGATCCGTAGTTACAAACAACAATGGTGTGGTGTAGTGTACATGTAGGATCTTTTTCTTCCTCCCTGCTATTTCTCCCCCTTAGTTGAGGAATCTTCCAAACTATTACTTAAGCTTTTATCTCCCCCTTAAAGAAAGAATGTATGCCGTCGTCTGAAGGAGTTCTCATATTCACTTGGTTGGAAAAGAAATAACAAGTAGTTTCTTTTTCTTCCTCACTGTGAGTGTGTGATCCTGTTTAGTGTACCTCACATGTGTTTCACTCTTCTCTCCACTCGTGTTTACACTCATTCTCACAAGTGTATCACTCTTCTCTCATAGCTCCATAATCCAGCTGTACCTGCAAGGAAAATCACCTTAGCCATCCTTAAGGAGGTCACAGGTGGTGCAATGGGAGTTCGCAAATCCCCATCCTTGTTAAACTCGTCAGATGAATCTGAGTCATAATTTACAAGTTGCTAGTTTCCCTTTTAGGGTTCCAGATTTGAATTCTGGGAAGGTAAACAATGATCCAACGAATTTAGCATAAAGATCAAAGTTCCCTTCTAATGTCTGTGAAGACATTTCCTTGTGACTTATCAGGTAATATCTGAATCATTGTCAACAAGTTGCCGATCTGCACCTATGTCAGATCCACTATCCGCAGATGCATCCAGGGGATTTAAGCCTGGGGAGGTAGACACTGACCACTGACATATGGCTTTTGGATCAGTATCCTCTCCTAACACCTGTAAAGGCAATTGGTCCACTAACGAACCTTGAACAATCGAATCTGACCTTAAAATGGTCGAAACTCTTGTTTCCGTCAACTCATCCTTTGTGTGTGTAACCTCTCCTTGTGCATCAAGAATTGATTATGTTTGAAGTGGTGACACTACATCGGATACCTTGGCCGATAGGCAAAATTCAATAGACTCACCCTGTTGAGAGAATGAATCTAGTAACTGTTTTTGTGCCTTTTCAGCCATTACATCTTTTTGAGATGTATGGGGGCTAGCAGTTGTCTCGGTTTAAATACTACTCATCTATATATGAGACAGAGCCACTGGGTTGACTACAGAACCTTCCTTATGTGGTGCACTAGGCACTATCTCCCTCACGCTCATTCATATTATATTTAGTGGTAAGAGAGTGTTGGTTGGTTCTGTTTTTGTGTTTGTCTTTACAGTCTGGGATAGACGTTGTGGGTTTTCAACCTCATGACTGTCAATGAAAGAAAGTCATTGGAGACTGAACCTGTAACACAGAACATATGGTAATAGAGAGAAAATGATTTACAATAGTGATTTCAAAAGATTTTACATGAAATAAGAAATCACTAATGTAGAAAGAAGTTTGATTTTGTTTTTCAATATGAATGAGTTTTTGATAAAACATTGATCACTTAGGGTAGAGTCTAAGTAATTCTCATTCATATCAAAAGCTTACAAATATCTGCAACATAATGTTAACAAGATATCATTGACCGATACTTGTCAAGTACTTTAGATACTAATTGTTATGTTGCATAATAATATACCACTGCACATATAAAACAATATGATTGTGCTTAGTGATAAGAGAGTTATAAATATGACGACTCTACTTATTCATATAAAATTGTAACTGCAGTTAGAGTGCCATACCATGTCCTTGACGATTGCTTGAGCAGTATACTAGTTCATACCAACCTGAAGTGAGATTGTGAAGAAGAGATTGCATAGTCCAATAGATCTGCAGCTGCAAAGTCCATGAACTGTGGTGCACTGACTTCCTCTTTTAACTCACCAACCAGGAGTACACTTGTACACATCTTACTAGAGTACAATTCCAAGTGTAATGTGCAGCAAGTGCCTGATATGTCGTAATATTCTCAAGTCTCGTCACTGGTGCTATATGTTAGATACTGCTTCCTGATAATAACCTAGCACAATATACAAAAATTACAATGATAACATTCCCAGCTTGCAAACAGCCATATCCCTCAGATAAACCTTTGCTGTTATCTCCAAAGGTAATCAGGGGGCCAGCTTTCTCAATCCACATTTGATAGCAGGGCTCTATCTCCGGTCATATGTCTTGATGATCCACTGTCAAGAATCCACACTACCGGTTACACCTGTTTAATGCCCTGCACTTCAAATGGATTAGACCTTCTTCGGAACCCAAACTTGGTTGGGCCCGGCATACTTATAGAACTGTCCTTTATCAGGCAAAACAACATTTTTAATTTTAATTATCTCAACTTTCTCAATGACTGAACATTTGACCTTGTAAACAGCCTTAACAAATTTATGTTTAAGCTTAGGCACAAATGTCTCCTTTCTAGCCTTAGAAGGACTAGCAGTCTTAGACCTATCATGCTTCTTGTTATTCACATGCTGACGAGGAGTAGTCTTATCATTAGACACATGCTTACCATTAAAATAAGCATACATCATATTAAAAGCACAAGACATACAATTAGCAACACCACATGCTTTATGAGAGTGATTAACAGCAGGCAATTTATGCATGGTAGACATGGCATTATTGTTATCCAACTCATGTGTGTCTGAGTTAGTCTCAGTTGCTTTCACAATTTTGACTGGAACTTTCGACTCACTTGACTTGGAAACAATCTTCTCATAAGCATGATCCTCAGCACGTATTTCTTCTTGAATAACAGAAGAGGTCGCATCAAATGGTTCAGCAATTGATGCTTTATAGAGGGGTTCATCAACACCCTTAAGCACATGTGGTACTTCCCTCCCTTTAGCACAGACATGAGGAGGGGAGTTTATGCCTAATTCTCCAATAGCAGCATTGTAATCATAACCTATTCCAGATGTTTGATTAACAGCTTGCTTACTGTAGAACTCTTTAGCCTTCGAACAAGAATTGAAGTAGGCTCTAACCTTAGTCTCAAGACCGGTGATCTTGTCTTTGAGAATAGTTTCGAGTTTTCTATAACAGTCAACTCTATTCTCTAGAAAAAATACCTGTTTTTTTAATTTGTCTTGATTAATGTGCACAAGTCTTAATTCATTGACCTCTTTCTCAAGGTCTGTGATCTGTAAACTTAACAGTTCATTATCACGACGTGCACAATCTAAGTTACCTCTTAGATGATAAACCATTTCAGCATCAGAAAGTTTTACCTCTATTCTTGACGATGAAGCTTTTCCATCAATAGCCATAAGAGCAAGATTTCCTTCATCTTCATCTTCACTGTCAGTATCATCCCAGCTTCTTCCCTTTGCCAGATAAGCCCTTTCAGAGTTCTTTCTTACTTGCTTTGGCTTCCTACATTCTGTGGCAAAGTGTCCCAACTCATTACAGTTATAGCATCTGATGGTGCTCCGATCAACCATCCCTGTTTTGTATCCACCACTGCTGGTGTTAAAGGATGAAGATCCACCTTTCTGGAATTTGTTGTAGTTGGACTTGTACTTAAGCTTGGGATTCCTCCTGAATCTGACATGGGAGAATCTCTTGACAATTTGGGCCATTGATTCATCTTCCAATTGCTCCAGCTCTTCCAAGGAATAAAAATCATCACTTGATTGATTTGTAGTAGGAGGATCATATTCTGCTACTAACTCATTTTCCTCACCCTTGGAAAACTGTACCATTCTTTCTAACTGTTGAGATTGTTGTTGTTGTTGACCTTCAGCTACAAGTGCATTAGATGTGCTGACCATTCTATCCTTCCCGTAGACTTCCTTCTGTTGAATCTGCTCCAACTCATAAGTTTTTAACACTCCATAGAGCCTGTCCAAAGAAATCTCACTCAGATCTCTAGCTTCTCTAATGGCAGTGATTCTATGTTCAAGATGAGCTGGCAGTGTTAAAAGGAACTTTTTGTTGACCTCCCTGATTGAATAATACTTTCCATTGATGTTCAGGTTGTTGATCAACGCATTGTACCTCTCAAACACTTCAGTAATTCCTTCTCCTGGATTTGATTTGAAATGTTCATATTCAGAGGTTAGGATTTCCAACTTGTTCTCCCTAACTTCCTCTGTGCCTTCATTAATCACCTCAATAGTTTCCCACATGTGTTTGGAATTTTTACAGTTCATCACATGTCTGTTCATCAAGGGATCAAGGGAATCAATTAATATTAATTGAAGGCTGGCATCCAAGGAGGTTTCTTCCTTCTCAGCAGGAGTAAAATCTTCAGGCTCTTTTGGATAGGTTCTAGCTTCAGTAGTCACCACACCATCTATTATTACCTCCGGTTCAATAATCATCGGAGTTTTTATACCCTTCTTTAACAAGTTTGAATATTTGGGATTTGCAACTTGTAAAAATAATAGCATCTTCTTCTTCCACATGATATAATTCTCTTTATCAAATTGTGGAATTTTAACGGTTCCAACTTTATGTGAAGTCATTATGAATTTTTGAATAAATAAAAATTCAAGGAGTTGAAAAATCACAAAAGTCTAGGATCTTGATTTGTTCGTTAATCAGAAGGCTCTGATACCAATTGTTGGGTCCCAATGTGTTTGTAGAAGGGGGGTTGAATACAAACAGTACCAAATAATCGAATAAAATGCGGAATAAAAAATGTGAAACAAAATTCAAGTTAAATAAAAATATTATTAAACTTGAAATGTGTTACAACAACTGTATCGATTACAAGGTATTAATCTCAAATCAATTATCACAAATCTAGAATAAATTCGACATGAACTTTTTCTATTTTTGCAATAATTAGAATCAAATGCTAAACGCGATTTGAGATTAAGTTCTAGGGATTTTAATCCGCTAGATTGATACACAAGAGCAAGATAAAGATTTCTAGTGGATTGGATTTAACTTTACAATCTAGAAATTTAATCTTGAAGTATGCAGATGAAAAGATGAAATATTTCTTCTTGATTTTCTTTTCTGCCTTGTTTCTTGACTTCTGTGTTCTCAATATTAAGTTGCTGCTTCTCTGCTTCTTTTTAAATCAACAAACGAATAGAATTGACTTGGCATGACAATCCTATAGCTGGCAAGACTTTCGGTGAGACAATTGAATGAACTAGCAAGACAATCTGAATGAACTAGCAAGACAATCAGAATGAACTAGCAAGACAATCATCCTCCTAGAGTAACTTTCGGTGTGACAATTGAATATGGCCTAGCATGACAATCGGTATGACAATCCTGATTGTCATGCTAGTTCATTTTCAATTGTCTTGCTGATTTAATGCTTGAATTTAATCCAATTAAACTTCTGAAAATTCCTAGAATTAATTCAGAATTAATTAATCAATTAATTCAATTAATAAATAAATTATTCTTCGCAGATATAATTTATTTTCTTAATTAAATTAGATGACTTAATTAATTAATAGAGAATTAATTCTAGTCTTGAGCAGCAACCATTCTTCTGCAAATCTTCTGAAAATCACTGAAAATTATGAATCAATTCCACCACTTCAACGTTGACACTCGATGTACTGTCTGGTTCATGAGTGACTAACTTCCGTGACGTTTCTTCATGTCTTGACTTTGACACTTTGATTTTCTTCAGATTAAATCCTTGTAATTTATTGATACCCTGACGAGATCTCTGTCACTTGATTAAATCCACGATCTTGATTTATATCACTGAGGCATGATCAACTTCTTGAACTTCTTCCAGTGAATTAACTCCTCAAGTCTGTAGATGAACATTGTTTCTGAATCCTTTGACAGATATTATTTTGCGAGATCTCTCTGACGGTAGATCCACTATTTACTTATTACATTCTTATTTGAGTTGAGTTGAATCCTCGAATATACAAATAGGCTATGACATATGACTTACAAATATGAATGCCTTAAAGCAGCTTGGCAAACATATCCCACAAGAGGAAATCAACATGAAGATACTTAGTGCTGTGCCATTTATCTATGAACCAAAGGTAACAGCTCTAGAATCCTCTCCAACTATAGATATTATGGATCAATTGGCTGTTTTTGCAGAATTGGAACAATTTGAAAGCAAAATCAAGGAAAGCCAATCAAGTTCTATGCAAGCTCCAGTTGCTCAAATGAAGCAATTAGCTCTTCACACTAATGATAGCTTACTGGAATCTGAAGATGAGTCAGACGAAGAACTAGCTTTAATATCCAGAAAGATCAGAAAGATGATCGAGAAGAAGAACAAGCTGAAAAGAGATAAAGGCAGATTTTCCAACAACAAGAAGCCCAACAAGGATTCTAAAGATCAGACATGCTTTGAATGTGGAAAGCCAGGCCATTATAAGCGGGACTGCTACAAATTGAAGTCAAAACAACAAAATGTCTTCAAGGATAAGAAGAAAGCTAAAGCTCTAATGACTTGGAGTGATGATGACTCGGTTTCCAGTGATGATTCAAGTGGAGACATGGTCAATCTTGCCCTAGTTGGACTTGATGATGATTCTGTTCGAGGAAATTCAGAAAGTGGATACCTAGATAGTGATTCAGAAGAAGATCAGAGTGAGGTAAACTCTTGTAAATATAATTTATCTTCTGAAAATATTGTTTTGGAACCACTAACCATGCAGGAATGTAAGAATGTATCTATGGGTGAATATTATTCTCTTAAAGCTAAAAATAGCAAGCTAAAAGAGAAGAATAATTATCTCAAGACTATGGTTCAAGATTTGATGAGCAAAGTAGATACTTGGATTGACAAGAAGGTACCTACACAAGCTGACAAAGAGGCTGAAATCAAGGATCTTCAAGCTAAAGTTAGTCATGTGGAAAACTTCAACAAAATTCTCCTCAAAAGAAACAAGACTCAATTAATGGAGATCACAGAGTTAAAGAAGGAGATTGAAGCAAGGGATGAATGTTTGGAGATGTTCAAACTCAGAGAATCAATAGATGCAACACCTTCAAATCAAGCAGAAGAACCATCTCAGCAAGCTGAAATCATAAGTCAGCAAGCTGAAAAGATTGATCTGCTTACAAAGGAAGTGGAGGATCTGAAAAAGGGCATGGGATCGTTTGTTCAAGGAGAAGAAAGTCTCAAATCTATGATGAACAACACAAATATTCCATTGGTCAGAGAAGGAATTGGAATGAATGCAAACAAGAAGGATAAAACTCTAAGATATGAAGGAAAACATGGGATACCCTATGATTATGCTATGCCTTGGAAGATATGCAACAGATGTGGAAAGAAAGGGCATCTTGAAAAGCATTGCAAAGTTCAGAATGGACAAAAATCATATCATGGAGGAAACAAACAGAAAACAGCTTACTATGATCAGAATGGCAGAACAAAGACAGCTTACCATCATCAGGCTGGCAGAGTTAAATCACCTAGATTTATCCAAAAATGGATAAAGAAATCTGATTTACATGTTTTATATGTTTTATCTACTAACCATGTCGGACCCAACAAACTTTGGGTACCAAAAGGTTGAGTTGTTTTATTTGTTTTGTAGATGTGTCTTGCCGCTCGAGTCAAATCAACTCAATGGATTTTAGATAGCGGATGTACTAGACATATGAGTGGAGACAAAGCACAATTCTTGAGTCTTCAGATAAAAAAGGGTGGAAGAGTGACTATTGGTGATAGCAAAACTCTTCAAATTCTTGGCAAAGGTAAAATAGGTAATAAACACATTTCAATTGATAAAGTTCAATATGTTAAAGGCCTTAAATATAATCTGCTTAGCATAAGTCAGTTATATGATGATGGTCATACTGTTAACTTTGGTATTGATAAGTGTATTATTACTATTGGTACTAACAAAGTCCCCCTAGTTGCTAGAAAGGAAGGAAATATATATATTTTGGACTTTGAGTTGCAGAAAATACTTGCTGTCTTGCTGCAATAGACACTGATCCTTATGTTTGGCATAGAAGATTGGGTCATGCTCACATGGACTTACTTAACAAGCTTTCAAAGAAGAAGCTAGTCAGAGGTTTACCCAAAATCAAGTATGTCAAGACTGAGGTGTGTTCGGCATGCCAATTAGGCAAGCAAATTAGAAGTACTCACAAAGCAAAGAAAATGGTATCTACTTCTAAACCCTTATAACTTTTACATTTAGACTTATTTGGTCCAGAAGCTTATAAAAGTATAGGAGGTAAGCAATATGGTTTTGTAATTGTTGATGATTATTCTCGTTTTACATGGGTATTGTTTCTTAGAACTAAAGATGCTGCTTTTAATGAGTTTGAGAAACTAATTAAATTACTTGAGAATAAGCTCAATACAAAGCTTGTAGGAATAAGGAGTGATCGAGGTGGTGAATTCCAAAAAGACTTTATTACTTACTGTGAAGAAAGAGGAATATCACATGAATTCTCGGCTCCAAGGACTCCACAACAAAATGGTGTGGTGGAACGCAAGAATAGGTCACTGCAAGAGACAGCAAGGACTTTGTTGCAAGAAAGCAAGTTACCTAGAAGTTTTTGGGCAGAAGCAGTCAACACAGCATGCTATGTTCTGAATAGAGTATTGATAAGACCTATTTTGGACAAGACTCCATATGAATTGCTCAAGAAAAAGAGGCCCAACATCAGTTACTTCAGAATCTTTGGCTCAAAGTGTTTTGTGCTCAAGACAATTGGTAATGATGGTAAATTTGATGCTAAATCTTATGAAGCTATTTTTCTTGGTTATTCTATGAATAGTAAAACCTATAGAGTTTATAATTTGTCTAAGCATATTGTTGAGGAATCTATAGATGTTACTTTTCAAGAACCTAACAATGATCTTCCAAGAGAAGAGGAAGATGATGCAGGTGAAGCTGGACAACAGCAAGCTGAAACAGAGAAGGCTACTCCAAAACAGCAAGCTGAAACAAAGACTGATTCAGGAAATCAGCAAGCAGAACCTTCTACTCCAGTTGATGATGCAATTGTAAAGATGGCAAAGATGACTCTTGATGGTCCTAGAGGAAATAGAGCAAAGGATAAAATGCCAATCTATGATGGTGAAGACTTAGCTCCTCCATCTAAGATAAGGAAGACTTCACATGAAGATATTGCAAAGCATTCATTGCCAAAAGCTACACGGACAGTAAAGAATCACCCTCCAGAACAGGTTATTGGTGATATTTCTGATGGTCTCAAGACAAGAAAAGGCACTGCAAACTTTTGTGCTTATGCTGCATTTTTAGCTCAAGAGGAACCCAAAAATGTCAAAGAAGCACTTGAAGATGAAAATTGGATCACGGCTATGCAAGAAGAACTCAATCAATTTGAACGATGTGATGTTTGGGAACTGGTCAAGCCACCAAAGGATGCTTCAATCATTGGTACAAAATGGATTTTCAAGAATAAAGTGGATGAATTTGGTACTGTTACTCGAAATAAAGCAAGGCTCGTAGCACAAGGGTACAACCAACAAGAAGGCATTGACTTTGATCAAACTTATGCTCCAGTAGCTAGATTGGAATCAATTAGGATGCTTCTTGCTTATGCATGCTACAAGAAGATCAAGCTACATCAAATGGACGTCAAAAGTGCTTTTCTTAATGGATATCTGGAAGAGGAAGTTTATGTTAAGCAACCCCCTGGTTTTGAACATGAACAACATCCGGACTATGTTTACAAGCTCAGAAAGGCATTATATGGCTTAAAGCAAGCACCAAGGGCTTGGTACAAAAGGCTTAGTAAGTTTTTGATCAAAAATGGCTTCATTCGAGGTAAAATTGATCCTACTTTATTTACTAAGCAAAATGGTAATGATATTTTGATTGTCCAGATATATGTAGATGATATAATCTTTGGATCCACTAATGATTCTATGTGTGAGTGGTTTTCTAAGTGTATGAGCAGTGAATTTGACATGAGCATGATGGGTGAGCTCAATTATTTCTTGGGGCTCCAAATTAAATAATCTAAAGATGGAATTTATGTGCATCAATCAAAATATGTCAAGAATTTGCTGACCAGATTTGGTTTTGACAATGTCAAGCCGAAATCTACTCCAATGAATCAAAATAGCAAGCTGACATCGGATGAAAAAGGTAAAGATGTTGATATCAAGAAGTATAGAGGTATGATTGGTAGTCTTTTATATCTTACTGCTTCTCGGCCAGATATTATGTATAGTGTTTGTGTATGTGCTCGTTTTCAAGCTAAGCCTAAGGAATCACACTTAAATGCAGTTAAAAGAATATTTAGATATTTAAGTGGGACTATTAATCTTGGGTTATTTTATCCTATTACAAGCACATTTGATCTTGTGGGGTATAGTGATGCTGACTATACAGGTTGTCAAACTGATAGAAAGAGTACAAGTGGTGTTTGTACATATTTAGGACAAAGTCTCGTATCTTGGCAAAGTAAGAAACAAACTTCAGTTGCATTATCCATAGCAGAAGGTGAGTATTTGGCAGCTGGTAGCTGTTGCTCTCAAATTTTGTGGATGATTCAGACTCTACGAGATTTTGGAATCAAGTGTGGCAAAGTTCCAATCTATTGTGACAACACTAGCACCATCAACATATCAAAGAATCCGGTTAATCACTCAAGAACAAAGCATATTGATGTTCGTCATCATTTCTTGAGAGATAATGCTGCCAAAGGTAAGATTGAATTAGTTTTTGTACCTACTGAATATCAATCGGCAGATATCTTTACAAAACCCCTTGGCGAAGCAAGATTGTCTACCATTCGAAGGGAACTTGGCATGTGCAGTGTATAATAGCAAGCTATCTTTGGAAATTTGGTAATGTTAGCTTACTATCATTTTTCATGTTAGCTTACTATGATTGGTTGTTTAAATGATATTTTTGTGATTAATTTTGTTTTATATGTCACTATCTGTTTAATTATGTTTAAATATTTGCATGATTTGCTGATTTAATTGTTAAATGATAAAAATGCTAATTGTGGTGTTTTAGATAGATTTAAACTGTTTTAATGATAAGTGTTAGATTTTAGGATATGTATAATTTGTTTTTAATTTTTTTTTTTTAAACTCTCCCCTAAATATCATTCAAAGAGCACGGGTTAGGGTTTTATTTCACCGCGACTCCACTTTCTCTATCTATCACTGCTTCATTCATTCAAGCTCACCAGTTTAGTTCCACTCAAAATGGTTCGTACTACTAGAAATTCTGGTATTCTGGGCAAGCGTACTTCCTCGAAGATGGATACTGCAGTTGTCGATTTGGGTCACGAGAGTGATGAAGAAGTCTGTCACACCCCTGATTCGAAGAAACTCAAGCAATCTTTGGCATTTGATTCTCCTGATCTCCAACAACGATTCACTGAAAATGCTTTGGATGTTCGTTCTATTATCCCTGGTATCCCGATTGTTGGTAAGTTTTTTCAAAACTCCGGAGCCTTACTTTTGTTTCAGAATTTGGGTATGGATTCTTTTATCATCGAAATGCCTAAGGTCTACTATCCTGATTTAATTCGTGAATTTTATGCAAATTTGATTGAAGATAAGTATGGAAACTGTATTACCACTGTGCATGACAAGAAAATTAGGCTTAATCCTCCCATTTTAAGTTCTATTATCAAGTTTGAGAATCCCTCTGAGATTGATATTTTTACTGGAAAAGGATATGTGTCATTCCCTGATTTCTCTGTGATGGATCAGTTTAAGTTGTTATTAGGATCTGTTAATGATATTGAAGAAAACCCTCAGCCCCCTTCCACTACTCAAGTATCTCCTATGGCACATTTGTTGTTTAAAATCTGTAGGGCTAATGTTTGTCCTAGGGGTGGGAATAAATCAACCTTTAGTTGTCAAGATGTTACTCTGGTTTCTATGCTTCTAGCTGGCAGGGCTTTTGATCTATCGAATCTGGTTTTGAAAAATATGATTGCTGCTGTTAATCAGAAAAAGATTGGACTTCCTTATGGTTTAATGCTTACCAAGGTATTTGAATTCTTTAAGATTGAACTTAAGAGTGCTGTTAAGGTGAGTGTTAAAGAAGTTTTGGATGCTAAAGTGTTAGCTCAGTCAAATTTACAAATTGACAATGGAGAGTTAGTTAGGATTTTGCCTACCATTGTTCCTGAGTCTCCTGCTGTAACTGAGCCTTCATCTTTTTCTCCAACTGCTGAGATGATGCACCTGCTTAAGGGTATTCAAGAGGACAATATTCTGCTTTTTGGACATATGGATGCTACTACAGAGCAAGTGAATCAGCTGAAGACTGAGATTAAGGGATTGAAAGATATTATGCTTAACTTCATGTCTGCTGCAAAACCTTCAGCTTCTCAGTCAAATGCAGATTTAGACACTGGCTTGGATGATCTTGTGGATGCTGCTGAAGACTTGGAACAACAGGAGAAGTAAGATGAGTTTCTTTCACCAAAAGAGAATGCAGCTGTCAATTCTGCTCAGGAAGACTAATCTGTTTTTGATGATATAAGGGGGAGAACTTAGGAGAATTTAATTTCTTTTAAGTTAATTTCTTTTAAGTACTTAGTCTCTGAAGAACTTGATTTAGTTTTTGTTGAAGTATCTGTTGGTTTTAAGACTTGTTGCATCTGGTACTTGATTTGATCTGTTTAAGACTTGTTGCATCTGGTACTTGATTTGATCTGTTTATTTGGTGTGGTAAAACTTGTTGATGGATGTTTTGGTTTAAGACTTGGTTATGCTGATGCTTCTAATATTTGAAATATGTTTAATTGTTTTTTTATTTAGAAGTTTATTATGCTAATTGTGATATCTTTAGTTTTATTTTGAGATATGCATAGATTTAGGGGGAGTTTTTATAATTCTCCTAAATGTGTGTAATCATCAAAAAGGGGGAGATTGTAAATCCTTAGTTTTGATGATCACAACACAGCAAGCCATCATGTTGTTATTTGAGAATGTTTGCAGGATATAACAGCTTAATGTCATTGCTGTTTAAGTATCATGACAGCAAGCTATCATAAGACAGTAATCTATTTCAGCAAGTTATGATCACGATTGTCAGAATAACAGCAAGCCAAGATGCACAGTCCAGATTCAACAAGGAAGTCGAATTTCATGGAGATTTTATAGGATCTTCATATATATCAGTTGTAAGGACTTCTCTAATAAATATACGTGCATTATATATATAGAGCTCAATTATAAATCGTTTTTAATCATTCAAATTGATTTCCTAAAGAATAGGAGTTTGTTTTTCTTTCAAACTCTATCTTCTATCTACTGATTAAAACGTTTTATCCTCTACTTAATAGAAGAGATATTTTCTGTACATTGAACATCTTTCTTTCTCTTCTATCTAACGTACACATGAACGTTGAAAACCATCCTAATGATCTTAAACGGTAGAATTGGATTCTAGCCGTTGTAAGTTGTTGAGAAGGTTTCAAATGTTAATGTGTGGTTATATAAGAGGTTTTCTTGCAGTTTTATGGGGACGATTTGGCAAGCAAGAACACATACAACTCCTGATCTTTATTGATTTAAAAAATACTCTCGAGCTCTAAATATATACACGTGTTTCATCTTAGAGAGAGTTTATAGTTTGAGTTGTAAGCTTTATCACTGATTTGTATTGTTCAATTGTATTGATTAGTTGCTGGATAAGTTGGCTAGGGAAACAAGGGTTTAGTGGTACTTGCTAGAGGAGTTTGTACTACGGGGTAGTATAGTACTTAGAGAGCAGGTTCTTCTTGTAGTTGTAACCTTCATTGATCAATAATATATTCTCTTACCAAGTTGGTAAGGGACCAGGACGTAGACCATAGGGGCTTGGGGGTCGAACTTGGCTAAAATTCTTGTGTGTTTTATTTACTTTCCTGCACATTATTTTCTGCATTGCATTTAGTCATCTCAGCTTACTATCATTGTCAGATTATAGTTCAGTTGGTAAAATCTCAGTAAGCTATTATCGGGTAAAATTTAAAAGTAATCCTAGTTAGCCATAATCACCTATTCACCCCCCTCTAGGTGTAATTTCATTATTTACAAATTTATAATGAGAAAAAATTCATTCAACAATAAATAAATAATAACACATATTATCAAAGTCAAATATAAAAATGCACTAATAATTAAACATATAAGTAAAAAAAGTATAATTTTTTTAGAAAATGCATTATTTGCGACAAATATAAAATTTATTTAAGAAATAAAACTGTCATAATAAAATTTAGTTAAATAAATAATAAGTATTCAAAAAAAATTATATAAAAATGATAATGCATCGTACAGGCATGAAACTAGTATTGCAATAATAAGCCACGAAATTTAAAATCTGGAGTATACGACCATATTTTAAAAAATCTTGAAAATTATCTTCGTTATACTTGTGACCTTTCCGAAATGTAACCATTTTTGCATGATAAAAACTATATCTTCATCAAAAAAAAATTCAAAACGTGTAATTCTATAACAATATTATGCAAAAAAATAAATTATTTTACAAATATTTTATACCTTATAATTCCCAGCAAAATCTTGTTGAATATGAAATTTATACCAATTTCATACGACCAACCGCCGATTAAGGGGAGAGTAGGAAAATTAAAAAAAAAAAAAAAGAAGATATCCAGAACCGCCTGTTGACAAGAGTATCATGAACCCCTAATCAACCCGCGTTATGTGCCTTTTTAAAAATTGAACACCTGTGTTATTTTTATGAACTCGACGCTGAAATATGTCAAAAAAACGGGCTGATCTCCAATAGTAAGTCCATATAAAAATCTTTACCTACACATACAATATAAAAAACAAAATATATACACAGCAAGACTTTCACGTCCGTGTCTATAAATATGTCATGCACGCATATTATTTACCATATCTGTAGACTGTAAACAAGTAGTATTCGACGACAGAAAGGTTGTGGAAGAAATTTATAGCCCAGGCGAGAGGTATGTATCTAACAAATCAATATTCATATCATATGGAGCCGCATCCTTTCTTATTTTGCATTTTGTTATTCATCTTCGATCAGATTCTTTAACTATACTATATGCAAATTTGTAATCTCACGTACTATAGATTCCACGTACGCGAGTGTCTTATATTTTTATTCACATCCAGACCCAAATGTGGCTACGTACATAAATTATATGCTTAATTACACTTGTTCATCGTAATTACACATATATAATTTGTTTTTAGTATACTAAAATTTCTGGCAACACCGCAGCGACAAGCCATGTTTAAGACGCCTAAACCCTACTTAGTAATTAAACCTTTGCTTTTCTTGTAGCTGTCATAATCCCGGTAGATTAGTAGATTAATCTTACCTAAATAAAAGTTGTAATGTTAATTATTTTATAAAGAAACTGTATCCCATTCCCCACTAGATATTGAAAGATTTCATCTGTTTATAATCATTACTAACTGGTGCACGAACTATTTATCAGTTTTATTTCAATCATTTTTTTCTATTAACATATATATTTTTATAACTTAAGTATTCCTAAAATTTCTCCTCTAATTTTGGATTTTCAACATTATAATATCCTGGAATAATATGCTTGTCCATTTAATTTTCTTTTAATTGAATGCTCAACGCAACCTTTTCAATTTACTTATAATTTCCTATTAAACTACCACCTTTTTTAAAGCGCAGAAGAACCTTGTACAACACACACAAAAGGGTAACTTTCTTATCAAATTAACATTCGTCATTCTAAGTTCGCAAGCGATTAAATCATATCTGAAATCTCAAATTTGGTACCTAATTAGGTGTCTCTACTCTGGTGTCTGTGTCAAAATGGATCTCAAATATTAATATTAATATCATGCATGTACTGATTAGCACCAAATCAATTAATAATAGTGTATCTTCTGCATTCACTAAATCTCACGAATAAAATCATTTTAAATTGTCAAGTCAACAGGACCAGTCTTTGTAACTGTGATTTGGATTTACAAATATTTAACATGCATGTAATGAATATTTACGTATCAATTCAGTTATAACTAATCACCAAAATTCATATAAACATGCAACACATCGCAGTAATTAGCAACTCGCTGGCGAAAGGTAGAAATAGATAAATAAATTTACAAAAACTCAGAACCTTCATGGGAATACTTGCAAATTTATTCTATTCAAATTGCGTTTGTTGATTTTGGAAAAATTCAAGTAACCAAGTTCACCAATTAACTTAATTACTGAATGTAGACTTGCTAAATCATGAATTGATCAAGTGGTTTAGCGAAAATCGTTTCAAATCTAAACTGATGTATGAATTTCGAGTTTTTAAATGAAACTATTCATGTTTTCCATTTTCGTTTACCTTTCATTTCCCGGTTTAGACAGTAGGTTTTAACGTACCTACTTGATCATGATATTATACGTAGGAGCTAGTTTACAAAGTTGCGGTACGTATATAATTAATTTTCTAAAATTTGTTACAGGTCATTGGTACAGCTAGTACGGTTGATTTTTTTTGACACAATCAAACGACTCGTAATGTCTGGTACGTTTCCAATAAGATTCATATATTTTGTTTAGTTTCCTGGTTGGTTTGTGAAGTGTGAATATCCAATCCTACTTGTTGAGTTTCATATAGTGTATTATAAATATCAAAATACAACAAAAATATTTGTTAACCGTTGGAATACCATAAATCAAACAGCACTAATTTGAATAGGCAACCTGGGATGGGATGGGATAGTTAAGGAGCGACAAATAGACAAGAGTAGAGCAGGATGTTGACGACCAAGGGAACACTTCACCATACAGAAATCTGAATTGATCCTAAATGTTACAAAAATATAATTCAATAAAGTAGCATCTCATCATAACAAATTTTCACAAAGTATTAGTATTAGTATATGTTTAGTGGAAATGCCTAGGTACCTATTGTCATATAATTTGTTCCTTCGCCGCACAAAACCATCATCTTCGTGCTCTGTGGCCAAATATTGCCTGATGTCAAGATTACATACATGATGATTTCCTAGGTTCGATCCTCGCTCACCCGGATATTTGTTAGAATGGATATAGTATGAGATGAAGCGTACTGCACTGGTAATAATAGCAAAGTCATTCTTTCACAGAATCCGCCAGTGAAGAGGAGAGTTCTCCTCCATAAACTCATAAGTATCTCAGAATTTGTCTAGTTGTGCACACATGTTATGTACGAAATTAGTGAGTGCCTACCTTGTAGAAATATAGCCGAAATAAATTGGGCTAAATGAGAACGAAGAAGTTATGCGCCTTTTCAAATTAGACTCTCAAGCAAATCAAGATGAGTGCCCACTTTCAATTCAAGACCAATCATTAAGCTTAAATTCACAACCCCTTGCATATATGAAACATCAAATAATCACACATAGCAATTAGACAACCAAAACATAAAGCCAAACTACACTTTTGTAAAGCAACCATAATACAAGAAAGCTTTATCTAGTTCATAATGAAAATATAAATTAGTGGAAACGAAGGATCATAACCACAAGAAAGTATAGAGGGGGACAAAGCCATGCAATTATATTGTCTAATGATCTAATCTCTCTGTATCATTAACAGCAACCCCTCCAAGATAATCACTATAATTTAATTAATTCTCACTACTCCCATCACAGGCTATAGAAAATGAACTATAGATTAAACTCTGGATGAAAGAACATGACATCCAACAAGTTGCACATCTTTCATTCACACAACAAATGATGAAGCTACTGAAAATTTCTGCTGCTCATGACAATTGACACCAATGACAGAGATTTACTTCAATGAGGACCAACAATATTTGAGCATACCAATCCCTCCTATATTCCCAGCACTACCATATATATATATATATATATATATAGATCCCTCAGTTTTGCTTCACTATTTTTGATGAGACACTAACCATAAAAAACAGAGATGAATCAACTCTGCAATATATTCATCTGCACATAGACATATCGAATATATACAGCAGTTTCCTTCCCAGGATTTTTTAGATAAGCAAAATCTGCATTTTTCAAGTGCATGTCAGTGATAAGCACAAACACAGTAAACCTTTTTTTTTTGCTAAATAACAACAAATACACAGTAAACTGAGAATGATAAATTTTAAAAAAAAAAGAAGAAGAAGATTTTAAAAGTGGTCTAGTAGAAGGGATGCTAGAAAGAGAAAAGTTGATAGATTTTGGAAAAGGCTTATGATCCTCAACATGTACTCTACAAGAAAAACAACTTGACAAAGTATTTCTACTAAAGCGGCAACTTTGTTCAAAAGGCATTGGACGGTTAATATTTCTATTAAGAAAGAATCATTGTATACTATTTAGTGCTGGTATCTAGGGCTCCAGACCTAGTAGAAGCACTATCGGATTTCTCCCCAGAAACATATTTGGCCTTCACTTGTACTCACCTGAGCAGGATGCTCGAATTATTCAAAAAACTGACAAACTAGAAGTAAATTTTTTAAAACCTTAGTATTAGATACAATGGCACATATGTATCTGTATGCAAGTATTGAGTACATAAGTTTTATTGTGTGTATATGAGCCGGCACACAAATTGCTAAGACGCAATAGAATGTGCTTCACAAACTCCAATCTGTAAAATTTATATTGCCAACAAAGTAGAATATATTTGCAATCTATAGGAACAAGGGCATTACCCTGTAGGAAAGAGGCTGTGAGGACTCAAGCTTTGGTGTTTTTTGACTAAAATCTCGGTACACACTGTTGTTAGCTCTACCACCAAATACTGTTTTCAATTGAACTATTAAAACATAATACTAAAAAGAGAAATATTAGTACGCACATAACAAGCATTAGATGAAACTGATTAAACAGATGACAGTTATAACTTGCAATCAACAGAATCTACTGTATAAATTATTGAGTAGAGACCTAGATTAGGACAGATGATGTGTTACTAAATTTCGTTGGGTGCAGAACGATCTTTTAAGAATTATTGTAAATCGCATAATAACATGCATAATTGGCACACAAAGTAGTCATTAACACTATTACTGAAAAAGAGAATCAAAATAAGATTTCATAAATTCTGGAGACTCATTCAAACTTACTAGATGAGTGGATGTCCACTTCCTCATATTCAGCATCTGTGTCCTACAAAGGGACCAACTTCTCCAAGCCTTCTGCATGAACATTACCAGATATGCCTAACACACCTAAACAGCATAATCCTTAATTATACAGCAAACTTAAATTATTAGGAAGTTAGAAGTTCACTAGCATAATATTTCCAGGAAAATTACTCAAGCAGAAGATAAACATACAAGATAAGGGCTTATAAGATAACATTAAACTTAGAAGAACAAACAACATAATAAATCTGGTTACCTAGTGAATGAATATTCATGACTAACAATGTAAATGAAAAATCGGAAATATACATAGAATATAGTTCTTTGCCAAATCATTAATTAGCCAGATATAATTAGTGGAATGATAGTGTGCAACTTGGTTCCTAACTAATTGTGCTTGTTCAATGTCCAATCTCTCCACTATTCAAATACTGTACATGATCAAACAAAAGAAATTGAATGCTAAACTATTTTTGGTCCACATAGGCATCCTACCAAAGTTGGAGTAATTTTCTCTTAATGTCGGTCCATGATTGACTATAGACATATCAAACTCTGAGTAGTCCAATTTTGAGCAAAATTCTGATGACACGCTAAAATATTTTGCTCCATCAGGACCACCTACATGCACAATTAGCCTCTAGCAGGATAGTATTTGGTACGTCCTCCCTTACTTCCAGAACTAAGGAACCAGAGTGCAGAGAAATCTGCCAAATGTTATCCGAAGACAACTGACAGATTTAAAAATAGCTTACGCGTGTGTATGTAAATAGTGAAAACAATTAGAGGTTAATATCCCTTACCCTCCAGCAAAAAAATGAAGCACTTCAGTCAAAAATGCAAGAAACGAAGTATTCAGCTTTAGAAAGTAAAATGATAATAGAAGGGGGCACAGAAGTAGTATATGTACAACATTTGCTTATTGCTTATTGTAATTAGGAAAGCGATAAACATATCCACCAACCTTATTGCAGGAAACAATAAGGAATAGAATCCTTGTACAGTTCACAGCACTAGTACACAATTTCATAGTAGATCCATCTTGACATGGCAACCCACAGCTTCCCTTATATATTATTTACTCAACTTCATATCATGAGCTCTTATATATATACACTTATCATCTTTCTTCACATATCAACTCTCTCTCTCTCTCTCTCTCTCTCTCTCTCTCTCTCACACACACACACACACACTCACACACACACACTCTTCAACCAAGAATCTCTCTAAAAACTATAGATTAAAATGAAATCACTCACAAATGGTTTGTTCAAGAATAATGACCTAATCGGCAGGTTTCTTATGACCATGTTACTGAGTAGCAATCTTTATAGAAATGATTTTTGTTCTAAACTTCCTTCTGAGACCCCAACAGTTTCTTCTCAGTCGGAGTTCTCAATCCTACCATCATCACTCAAATCACTGAGTCTTGATGGGCATTTTTGCTTTGAGCACAATCACCATGCAGCCAATGACTTTGGCAATAGATATCATTTCCTGCCAGCTGCAGTTTTGCACCCAAAATCAGTCCTTGATATTTCTTCAGTTGTGAGGCATGTTTATGAAATGGGAACTGCTTCTACACTCACCATTGCTGCAAGAGGCCGTGGTCACTCCCTTCAAGGCCAAGCACAAGCGCATCTAGGAGTTGTTATAAAAATGGAAACTCTTCGGGAGCAAGAAATATGCTTTCACACTGGAGATTTGCCTTATGTCGATGTGTCTGGTGGTGAGCTGTGGATAAATATTCTGCATGAGGGTCTTAAACATGGTCTGGCACCAAAATCCTGGACAGATTATCTTCACCTAACTGTTGGGGGAACTCTATCGAATGCTGGAATCAGTGGTCAAGCTTTTCGCCATGGACCACAGATTAATAATGTTTACGAGCTGGAGGTAGTCACAGGTACATTCCTTCTATCATTCTTATTCCACTCCTGCATACACCACATGGCTCAACTGCATTCCATATCACATGTATACATATTATTGAGAATTTACAAGATGGATTTGATATAACCAATTAGGAAAGTAACAAACTAACCCACAAAAGCCTTCAAAAGCCTCACAAGTAATACGTCTCCTTTTCCAATCCCATGTACAAAAGGAAAAATAGAAGGATCAAAGACTGAATACTTTAAATTTGAAAGATCTCCCTGATATACCAAAAACCTAATTCGTTTTTTTGATCTAGTGCAGGAACAGGAGAGATAGTGACCTGTACCAAGAAACACAATGCTGACCTCTTCTATGGTGTTCTTGGAGGACTAGGACAGTTTGGCATCATCACAAGGGCTAGAATCTCTGTTGAACAAGCACCCAAGCGGGTACGATAGTGTTTCTATACTTATTCACTTATACCTGAGGTAACATATATCTATATATAAGGATATTTTCATTTGACAGGTTAAATGGATTAGAATGCTTTATTCAGACTTCAGCATATTTTGCCAAGACCAAGAGCATTTAATATCATCAGATAATCATTTTGAGTATGTTGAGGGATTTGTCATTATAAACAGAACCGGTCTACTAAATAATTGGAGATCTACTTTCAGTCCTAAAGACCCACTTCAGGCAAGCAAATTCCAGTCTGAGGGAAAAACTCTCTACTGTCTAGAAATTGCCAAATACTTCAATCCAGAAGATAGTGATACACTAAACCAGGTGAGCTTGCTACAAGTGATATAATGCTTCTGGTAACCTAGAATTATGTGTAGCTTTAATTCTGACTTATATTCACTATGCAGCGGATCGAGGTTTTATTAGAGGAATTAAAATATATAGAGTGCACCCTTTTCTTATCAGATGTGTCATATGTGGAATTTCTTGATAGAGTGCATGTATCTGAAATCAAACTCAGAGAAATAGGCTTGTGGGAGGTCCCTCACCCATGGCTTAATCTTCTCATTCCTAAGAGCAGAATTCATGAATTCGCCCAAGAAGTATTTGGGAACATTCTTACAGACACCAGCAATGGTCCTGTACTCATTTATCCGGTAAACAAATCCAGGTACTAGTTTCACTATTTTACCTGTATCAATTTAGCATATCAATTGCTTTCAAATTTTAGCATGATGTTAGTACGTCTGTTGATGTTTTTTATATTAGATGGGACAGCAAAACTTCCATGGTAACCCCACAAGAGGATCTTGTCTACCTTGTGGCCTTCCTATCATCAGCAGTGCCTTCTTCCACCAAATCAGATGGATTAGAACATATTTTGGCACAAAATAGAAGAATTCTGGACTTTTGTGATTCGACCGGTCTCGGGGTGAAGCAATATTTGCCCCATTACAACACTCAGAAAGAATGGAGAGCTCATTTTGGCAATAAATGGGAGGTTTTTAGGAAGAGGAAATATAAATATGATCCCCTGGCGATTCTATCTCCTGGCCAAAAGATCTTCCAGAAAGAAAAAGCATATTTGTAATGTGTCTTTCGCAAAAAAAGAAAGACACACACTATAGTGCCAAGATCTCATCATATTTGCTTTAATATAGGGATGCAACTGTTAAAATATAGAATTCTCCATCTATGATACTTAATACATTTTTAAGAAGATTAGAAAAAGTCAATGTCAAGTAGAACATACAAACATGAGGAAACAACAAAGATGACACAAAGTATACTCTTGTTCCCGAGTATAGTATGGAAGAATTAATAGATAAAAGCAAAACGAGATTCCATTATTTATCAATATCCAATTATTCTCGGGATACAGAGAAAACAATTTGCAGTCGCTAAAAGCAAGAGATACCAGAGTAACCAAGAAGCTTTATAAGTAGTTCCAAATCGCAGTAGATAGTTACTTTTGCTTTTTAACTTCTGCCCAGCCAAGACCTGGTCTTCTAGTTTCTTCTTTAACAACTTCGTAATCATGGGCATCACGAAGAGAAGCTTCAAAGTCGGTAAAATCACTTGCAACAGGAAGAGAAGAACCAATATCGTCCCTAGCCCCAAAGCCACCAGCTCGAATAGCATCATCTAAGAAAATAGCAGCTTTTGTACTTGCCTCGCTAGGAGCATTCACATCCACAAAACTAGCATCTACTACATTACCTCCACCTCTAAAATCAATTACTTCGAGTTCAGTATTATCTTCATGATTGGCATCAGATTCAGGTTGAAAATTCACCACCATCTCATTTGTCAAGTTAACTGTTTTCTTATCTGAAGTAGAAAACTCATTAATTTACAACCAACACAAAATCTATACACTGATAATGTAAGACAAAGGAAAAATCTGTATTACGTACTTTACATAACATATTGATAAACCGATCATTAATCTTTTACTTAGTTTCTTCTTCGTGAGTTTTAATGTCTTATATATGTCCCTCACAGTATTATGCTTTTTGATACACTAAACAATAAAAAATACCATATTCCTTCCAGGCTTCTAGCTATGCTACAAAATCTGTAATTTAAAGGGGTGCAAGTTGTCGCTATGTTCAAAAATTGCTGGAAACATTGTGCTTGCTGTTTCAACTCTGGATACTGTCAAGTACAGAAAAGGAGCAACCTCTTAGATGCTTAAACTAATTTAGGATATCTTAACTTAAAACTTCTAAAACACTCAATGTTAATGTCAATGGATTATAAGATATACTCACCTAGCTTCCTATCTCGAAAATTAGGGAAATTTAATTACAAGTTCGTCTGGCAAATATGATGTTACAGAGCCCTTACTGGTCATGTGCACACAAGAAACTTCCAGATAAGCCTTGAATCTGCTAAGTTTTTTAAAGATAAACTTTCAACGAAGCGAGAGATTTCCAGTAAATGAGATGAGATCCGATCAAGTATGCAAGTGAAGTAATATTCAGTTTCCAAGGTGAAAATGTTTTAAAGTTAGACTGCATGTCAATTAAGAATCTAGGTAACAGTATGGTAAGCAAACACAAGGTGAAAATGTTTTAAAAGTTAGACTGCTTGTCAATTAAGAATCTAGGTAACAGTATGGTAAGCAAACATTAGTCTCCGCATCACCCAAAAGATACTTCCACTTTCAAAGTTACATATTTTATGTGATTAGATGTTAACGCAGAATTTTTAGTTAAAAAAGGTTTCTTCTGTTTCAGTTTCTAGTAAGTTTAACAAATGGTTGTATCCATAAGATTTCTAATATTACGGTCAGTTGTACAAGCAATGATAATAACTCAACAGACTCATTTGTAGTTAGAGGGGCATATTATCCTAAAACCAACTTAAACGAAACTGTACAACCAACGATTGGCGATTATCTTTTTTTGCTTGTAAATCGTCTGACTGATGTCCCTTATAGACTGAAAAAACAATAATACTAGTAATAAAGAAGATGCAGAACTGTACCATTTAGAAAATCAAGTGATTCAGACTCCATATAAGATTAAAGTTGCAACAATCGAGAAAAAACCAGTGGAAATGCTTTTCGGATACTTTTCCCCCAACTCCTTGGAATAAACCCTATAGAACAATTGAGAATTATGAGATGCATAAACAAACGAGGTTTAATCAGAGCAGCACACATGACATGAAAATGCACGCAAACACTTAATAAACAGCCAATACATGAAGAAACAAGATTAATAAAATTGTTAATCAAATTAGTTATAAACAGTTAAGATTAAATCCGAATACATATAATTATATAAACAGCTGAAACAAGGGATTGTTTCTGGAGGAGAATAATTACCTGCGAAAGCAACGGGAAAAGGCAGATTAAGACAGGGGGTGTATTGAAACTGAAACTAGTAAAGTAGCAGCTAGCGTTTCTCTCGAGCCGGTGATCACAAAACTTTACCCGTTTCAACTCTCCGCAATGGAAGCGAAAAACCGAAATTACTTTTCGAAATTCTTTGGTGATTTTGTGTCTATGATGAAAATTATTGGCAAAAATTATCAAAAATACTATTTCCTCCGCCCCATTCAATAATATGCATTTTTTTCAACACTCAACGCGCATTCTTAGATAAATGTTTTTTTTTAAACACTCAACACGCATTTTTAGATGAATATAAAATATATTTTCGTAATTTAATTTTTAATATTTTTATTAAACTTTAAACACTGAATTTTTATTTAAAATAAAAAAATTATATAACTATATTTTGCAAGAGCATTAAAGTGTGTACCGAATTTCACGTTCCCAAATATAGAGATCCTAATGGAACGGAGGGAGCATTTTTTAAGTTTTTTCGCAATTTTACCGTATTCTGAAAATATTTGTAAAAATAGATGTATAATCAAAAGCACGCAGGTAGGCAATTTCTTTTACGTTTTTTTGAAAAACAAAACCTTTATGTTTTGTTACAATCGAGTTTGCACAAGATTGCATTTAAATTTAAATCTGATTGTAAAACTGTACTTTTGCAGAAACGTTCGAAAAATCTTATATATGCAAATTAAAACTTAAAAAACGAATTTCTACAAAAGTAACATTAAAATTTTGTGTTTTAAAAAATCTCAAATATTTGTTAAAAGTTGGCTTGCAATTAAAAGTGATTTCATTTTTAGGTTTTATTAAATATATTTTAAAAAATTGAAATATTTAATGTTTCGTTTGATTACGAAATCATTTTTTTAAAATGTCTTTTTGTAAAAATTAGGAAAATACTGTATTTAAAAAAACTCAAAAGCCAAATTATCCAAATTAATTTGTTTCTTGGTTATTATTTTATTTCGTATAAAATGAACCAAAATTTCAAGTACCAAAATTTATTTTTAAAAGACTAAACTTTACTCTAATTTAATTATATATATATTACATTTATTATTTGTTATATATATAATATAGCAATCAGGGTGTTGCGTGAGATAATTTATTTAAGGTAATATGATAATAATTTCCTCTGAACTGTAAAATAACAATTTAACACATATACCATTCATTTCATATTTATATCTTCATTATCATAACTTATTAAAAGTCCGGTTCATTAATTACTAATCTTCATTGAAGCATGTCAACTATTTGATAATTATAAATTGTTATATACATGTATCTTTTAAAAAAGGACTAAATGTAATTAAAAATATGAGAAATATTAAAATAATTATAAAAATAACATCAACATTCGCGACAATAATATGATAAGGTTTCATATAATATTAACTATGATTTAAGTGAATAACGAAATGAAGTAATTAGTCACCGCCTAACTTATAGTACATTGAGTAATGCCTTTATAAATTATTTATCATATAATATTATCGTTCAATTTTGAAAATTGAACAATCTCACAAAGATTTTTGTAATTTTTAAGAAATTTACTGAACCACAATTTTTAAGAAATTCCGGTAAATCCGAACCACACAACTTCTCATTTGCAAACATAACTTCTATATGCTCTTTTAGGGCAAGATCATCCACTGATGCCATTCTTTCCGATTACACACGTCCTCGTTTCAATTACAAGGAAACAAATATTCAGATAAACAAGACCAAAAAAATCCTTATCCTACCATCATAAATTAAGTTTAACCAGCATAATAGCCATCTGCGAGTTACAGGACATTCTCTAACACTCAATAAAATAACTATCATTTTGAATTTGAGAAAGTAAATTAAAAAGATTTTGTTCTGTAATGAATTTTTTATATTTTTAATCATGTAAATTGAAAAATTGAATGTAGAAGCCAAGTGGGGTGAAATTGTAAACTTGTAGCTGTAATTATTCATGACATACAATTACATTTAGATATCTTTTAACAAAAGTGAAATATGTTGTAAAATGCAAATTTCTAAATTATGGATGTTGAATACATAATTTCATTTTATATTAAAAAAACATCTTTGTAAACGATTCAAGTTCCTTCTGTTTTTTCAATTTCGTACTGTAATTATTATCGTCCTCAATTTTTGTAAGTGGTAAGTGATAACTCCAATCCGTGGTCAGGTCTTTCCGATGCCGCGTCTGAACCCTTCTTGCGGTGTAGCTGCGTTTGGGTTTCTGCAAAACAACACCGGAGGGGGGTTTGAGCCCCGCGGCGCCTCCGGTGTGAGAGTAAGAACTCGTTTCTCGATGATGAAGATATAAATGTAAGGTGGATGTGTGTGTTTGTACATGAGAGTGTGTAGAAGAGAGTGAGTCTTCCCTAAACCTTCCTTTCTAGGTTTATTTATGGCAAAAAGGTAGTATACAGGGGTTGGTACCGTTCAATCAGGGTCACTACTTCCTAGGAGCGGAGGGGCACATGGGACTCGTGGATACGCGTGTCCAAGTTAGGATAGTACAGGAGCGTGTTCCTCCCATCCATTCATATATGTCATTTGTCACGCGAGATCTTTAGTTGTGGATTGCGCCTCATGTATTGTGCCATTCTTGGGCCTTTTGGGATATGGGCCGCAAAATTGCTTTGATCCTAGGTGAAGCTAGACCTGAACTGGTTCGAACCTAGATTAGGTGACCCGGGTCCGTGTCCAAGTTAGGATTTATATCCAATCATTTTGGTCCCGGGATAAGCTGGACCTGGACATGTCCAGACTTGGACTAGGTGACTCGGGTCTGGGTCCAAGTAAGAATTTATATCCTATCATTTTATAACGACTCGTATATTTTCGTATTATTTTAAAAATGTAATTATTGAATAATTAATTAAATAAAATATGTGTATTGGTTTTGACAGTCGTGTATTGGTTTTTATTGATTATCTGTGATTTAGTGGTGAATAGGATGAAATTGTGTAATTAATTATTGAGTGGTATGGTTTTGTTTCGCTTTTAAAAGTGATTTTATTGCATTTTTATTTTCATAAATATTTAGATTATCTCTAAAATTGGTTTTATAATTTTATAATTCCAATAATTATTTCTAGGATTTTATAAAATTGAGAAATCAATATTTCATTAATTATCTATCTTTAAATGCTTTTCTGATTGCATTTATTTGTAAAATCCGTATTTAATTCCGAGATTCTTCAAAAAATTACGAAACTCATATTTTATTAAGTTCATAATTTTCTGAAAATTTTAAAATTATTTTGGAAATTTTGGTGATTAATTTCATCCGCGCGTTGATTCGTTTAATTGTTAAAAACAGGTATAAATTGCGTTTCAAAAATTGTTTTAAAATTACGAAATTTATATTTTTATTAACTTCAGGATATTTGTAACATTTTAAGTCTATTTTCATAATTTTATGAAATTGTTTTATGTGCACCTCAGTCCGTTAATTTTGAATTACGGGGCAAAACAGGTCTTTAAATCTTTGTATTTATCTTAACATTACGTGTCAGTTTTTAGTAAATAGAAGGACACGTGTTATTCTTTTGCAACGTCTGTTAGCAACAAAACGAAAAAAAAAAATAAATAATAAAAATAAGGGCACCCCCTTTTTCATTCGGCACCCTGTTGTCTCTCTCTCGTAAACATCTCTTGTCACTCTCTCGGTTATTTCTATTTCTCTCATTTCCTCTTTCGATTTCACCTCCTTCCCCGTTCCTTCTTTTTCCCCTCCTCCTGTTGCTTCTCGGTGCGGTTTTCTTCGCCGTTTTCCGGTGGGTTATTTTTCCGGCCACTCGGTTTTGCTTCTCCGTTCATCCATATGTGATTGTTTGTGTGTTGTGATTGTGCATGTGTGTGTTGCGAGTGTGTGTGGGTTGGGGCGGCGTGTGGCCGCGTGTGTGCTCCCCTGCTGTGATGTTGATGTTGGGCTTTGCTGAATTGTTTCTGTTGGGCCTTGTTAGGCCGAATTGGAGCAGTTGGGCTTGGTTATTAAAATTCTAATTTCTATTTCCTTTTTCTGCAGGAAATTAAATGATTAATATTCGTGATATTAATTATTTGTGTGGGAATGATTTTAAAAAAAATTAGTAGAATATACGTTGGAAACCCGAAATTAATCGGGTACCCGTGAATTTTACCGCCGTTGATGATGAACTTCGGTGAGTCAATGGTGTACTGTGATGAATTGATCACTACGCCGTAAGTGGGCTACTGTAATGCAAGTATTACAAGCAACATTACATTAGCTAAGAAATTTTGGTTCTATTGTAACATCTCTAAATTGGTGTTACAATAGTTATAAAGTTAGTGTTGCACAATATATAACACCAGTATATGGTGTTACATTAGTTAATTTTTAATTTAAAAAAATATTAAAGTGAAAATATTATCATAAATTAATATTAAAATTATATTCTAGTTTATTAATAAATGAAAATGTAATATATAATATAATAAAATTTATAAAAATAATTGTACCAAAATATATAAATTACTTTATTTGGGTTTTATTTAATAAATAATAGTTTAATAATTAAAATATTAAAATTAAAAAGAAAAAATTAAAAAATAATACACAATTTACTAGGTAAATTATTGGACGACATTTTCCCCCCTGAATGAATTATTGGACACACAAAACTCACTCGTCTCTCATGAACACTCTCTCTCACGACATTCTTTCTCGTCGGACTCTCTTTTTTCTTTTCTCTCTCTCTCAAACCTTACTGACCACCACACTCCACCTCTCTGCAACATCACCGCGCTGTCTCTATAGCTTAATTAATGGGTTGAGGCTTGTTTTTCAAATCAGGTCTTTGATTTTGAGTTCAAAGTAGAGGTTTCTTCAATACCCACAGGCCCGTTCCTCTATCCTCTCTCTCTCTCTCTCTCTCTCTCCGCACTTTCTGTAAACTCACACATTTGCTACAAATCGAAGAATTATATTTGAATACACATAGATACACTTTATCCAATTAGGGTTACTAATATTTGAATTTTTATGATTTTACAGGCAATTAGGTTATTATAAATTGGGGCTTTTACTCCTGCTTCGATTAAGTGATAAATACTCACACATTTGTCATTCTTTTATTTTTTAGAAACTCTAATATTTGTATTCTAAACTATATGTTCGTATTACAGGGATTAGATCTTTGTATTATATTCCTCTGTATTTTTATTGAGGTTCGATGGGGGTTTGTTTATCTTTCAAATTTGTGAGCTATGTTCGATTAGGTAAATTGGGAGTTCGATTAGCTATTGAATTTTATGATTGTTGTGGATTAATTTTGGATGAGAATGGAATTGACAGATTGTGTATATTATAGACTTCATGTTATGTTCTTTGGGGAAATTTCATCCTCAACTACACGTGTTCCTGATGCAGGTTCATTAGTCCTTCATCTTTCCTATATAGTTTCCTCTATCTGTGTTTGATCATTTCAGTCGTGTTTATCTTTTTACAGTATCTCAGATATACATTAAATCATGTAAACAATCCCATGATCTCCGTGGATGTATGGAATAGGGTGCACTTGAGTTATAGTCTTTCTTTGTCACATAAGAACAGGTTTTCTTCTGCGCATAGGTTGTCGGTTTTGACATTGTAGATGATGAAAGTAAACCAGAAAGGTGTCCGACCAAGCACATGCCTAAGCCATCCGAGTGGACAAACGAGTTCAATCCAGCATACGCCTACTATGTTTACTACATCTATACCAACTTGTTCACACTCAATAAGGTTTTTTATTTGTCTTCACTCCAAGTAGTAATTAATCTATTTATACATGTGGAGCTGCTCCAATGTAAAGTTATCTCCACCTCTCACGACTTATGAATCTCCTTTACAGTAGGTGATAGCACTTTTGTTGATTCTTCTTACTCGACTGTTTCACTTTGAAAATGAACATAAGTGGGTTTTTGAACCATGATGTAAATTAAATAAGTGGATTAATTTATAATGGTTTTTGAACCATGATGTAAATTAAATAAAATATTTGCAGCATGATGCTCATTTATTAGCCTTTAGATTACTTCATCTTAGTTAAAACATTTGATTCTACTGCTACATATATTATATTTAGCTAGATGAACCTCCTTATCCAATTAGGCTGCAAAAGACCTCTTACTGAGAAGCATATATGGAGGCTAGATACATGGGATCAGACTGAAACTCTAAATAATAAGTGTGATCCCTTTATGTTTTAGATATATTTCTAATTTTCTTAATTAATGGAATTGGTATTTATATTATATGACTTTTTAGGTTTCAAAGATGATGGGCAGAAGAGTCTCGCAGATCTAAACCTTGGCTTTTAAGAGCGTTAACTAGTAGTTTGGGGGGAAGGTATCAAAATTTATACTTCTCAAAGGAATTATGATTTAGCACATGGAGTATTTATGTTCTGACGATATGTATATTATTTTGACTCCAAGATCTTAACATTTTGCTGAATTCTGTGATCCTTTCTGATTTTGCAGATTCTGGTGGAGAGGATTCTGGAAGGTAGTTATCCATATCTATCTACATCACACGCACACTGGCACACTCCAGTGCTACACGTGTATCATCATGCAACCTATACTTGCAATTTTTATACATCGATCCTTCTGGTAATCTAAGTGAAAGTAGTTCTTAAAGTTTTATTATTTACAAGATCTGATATTATATATTTTTATCGTTTTCACCTTTATATCTCATGATAAATTTTAACTATCACTAACATGTATGCCTCGCGTACTGCTAGTTTGTTGTTTTCAATCAGTTAACATTTTTGTTCTTGTTTGGATAACTTACAGATTAATTGGTAATGATTTTCCACCTACTCTGTATAGCTGCATCGAAATTTTACACAAAAACACAACTACCCTCTTTTACACCATGTGTGTAAGTATAAATTTAGGGTCGAATCTCAAGTAGGGTAGAAACTTGGTTGGTTCTGTAATCAGGTAATTTCCATTATTACCCCTTTTCAAGTATTTTGGACTCTGGAGGTGAACGAGCACTTGTGAAGGTAAATCAATTGTTATTTTTTGTATTCACACCACTTTTGTGTTGTGCACTTGATTATTTGCATGAGCTATTGAATATGGTACTCATTGATGTGAACATCTTTTTAGCAAATGAAACCAAAGATAAACTCGAATGGAAGTAAAACTCTCGTGCATGTAATTATTAACATTAATTCGAGTGCATATTTAGCTGGAAATGGTGTGGTGGGCTGTATATAATTCATTAGTGTCCTGTTTGATTGGAAGAAAATGAAAATTATATTGTAATATTTGTGCACAGAATAGTACAAATTTTATTCAATCTTTACCTAGTTTCATTTTCTTTCAACAAAAAGGATCATGTAATATCATTACTTAAACAATTTCTAATTGTTGAACAGATATATGAATGAAACATTAGGGATTATGATAAGAAAGTGTAACAAATATATGTGTTTTCGCAGGAAGATCTGGAAGTGAGCATGTTGGAGAAGTGTGAGCAATCTCTTCCTGTAGTTCAGAGGATAGCAGAGACCCCTGGTAAATGGTCCTAAATTATAACTGGACAGAAGTAACTAGAGAAAAAAATCTTGGGTGGAAGATATTTGTAGAGGTGGAAAGGAAGTCAAGTGCACCAAAGAAATATAGATGTAGCAATTCTGTTATTTCTTCTTTTTTCGCTAAATCATAGGAAACTTTTGTAGAACATCTGAATATATAATTTTACTTGTCGGGTTATTCTTAGTTATGTTTAAGTAATTTTACTTCCTTAGTTATGTTAAAGTAATTTACTTGCTTTGCTAATCAATACATTAAATTGGAATGGAATCGAAAGGTAGGTCACTGAGAATGAGATTTAAAAACAATAATAATATATAAATTTAATATACCCCATTAGTGGTGGGTCTCACCAGTGGGTCCCACTTATGCAATCTTGATAAGCTATTGTATTACTCATTTTGTCATTTTGCGTTACAGTTGGGCTTTTTAGTGTTATAGTAGTTGCCTATTGTAACGTTTTTTTCTTTGTTACAATAGATTAGTGAAGTGTTACATTAGGGTGTCTACTGTAATACTCGTATACGTAACGACCCTTGGTGTTAAAATAGACCTAATGTAACATTTTTTGGGCCTATTGTAACACCATTTAGGCATTACAATAACTCACTTATGGCGTAGTGAATTCTGAGTCCGTAATGTTATAAATAAATAAAATGAGTTGTATAATTAATTTCATACGGAAATTGGATTGTGATTTGTTGGGATTGACGTCGATTATGATTCGACGGGCATGCTTATAAATAGAAAAGTCGCTGTCAAAATTTTTCTAAAAATTTATTTTAAATATGAGAAATGTACTTTATTATATAAAACGTGTTACCCCTACTTGAATACGGATTATGTGATTACGTGTATAACTATTATACGAGTCGGGTTATCGAATTGGGTTATTAGGATTCGAGGATATTAAGCATGTCGGTATAACTGATTAAAGTATTCTGTATTGTAGATCACAGTCGAGTTTCGCAAGGACCGAAGTCAGCGTAAAAGCTACTTAGGGTTTCCGAAAGTGTTGCAAGGCAAGTACCGTGACCATTCTTTTATGGTTTGGTACATATGACTAGACTATTGTTTTATTCTTGTAAAGGAACATAAATGTTTTAAGTTACGTATCCCCTGTAGTTATAAATCACTGTTTTAAACCTGTTTTGGGGAAAAGTAACTGCTAAAGGTACCTATCTCGAATGAAAATGATTTGTGAACCAGTTTTACGTGTGTTGTTAAAATGAATGGTTTTGAAATGAGATACGTACAAGTGTTTTGAAAACTGGATAAAACGATCAGATATGGGATACATAGGGGCTAGAGTGGCCTAGTGAGGTGGAGTAAGAGGCTAAATCGGTTGCGCGCATTACATAACCGATTAGTCCAGCAGGTCAGAGACCTAGCTAGTCTCTGAGTTCCGGAACAGGTATATGGGATGACAGTTAGAGCCGTCTGGTGTTGATAGCCTGATCAGCTGTCTTCACATATCCGTTACTTATCTGATTTGGCTTTAAGATTCCCGTAAGGGATTAAGTGGTTGATACAATTGATTTATAAATGTGAATAACATGCTAAAATTGGACTCTGGTACTTACACAGCACACAACTACGTATGTTTTATTAAGAGCATGCTAGTCAGAGATATCCAGTTTCTTTATTTACTGTTATTCAGAATGATTTACAGTATATATATATATATATATATCTCACAAATGCCTAGAAGACCGATCAGACCTTGGCAATAACCTTGTCTCAGCCCCTTCAGGTCCCGGCTCCTCAGAGGTAGTTAGTATCAGACCATGTGCGGTCTGATGAGTTGCTGAATAAGTTAGTGTGTCGAACTTTTGAATAAATGGTTTGTAATAATGTGTAGTTTGGATCATACTTGAACCTGGATCGGATCTTGGTATTGGGTCGTGTTAGTATATGATAATAATGATCTTGTTGTTTATATTTCTGTTTGTCGTGTTTAGTGACGTCAACTCCTGACCCCGGGGTTGAGGCCGTCACAGTTGGTATCACAGCTACAGGTTCAAGTTCCTGATTCAGGTTATGGATTGAGTCAAAAAAGGTATAGAACTATATTCTAAAGTGTGAGTCAACAACTCATATAGAGAAGCAAACCTTAGAGTCAGTCGAGGGTTCTGGTGGCGTTACCCTGACATCTATTGATGTTTTGATGGAACTGCCTTGACCTTGTTGTGTCTTTCCTATATATTTATTATGTTGGCAGTGGCCTATAGTGATTTCCAATTTTCCATCCCGGGAGAACAGGTCAGACTCGGATAGCTCCGATTCAGAGAGGACCTTAGATGTTGTAGCTGAGGAGACTCCTTTGCCTCCCCCACCAGTTCCTCCATTTTTACCGAGGGATATCCCTGGACCTGGTGCCCGTCCCCGTTGGGTATGAAGATCAGTATCTGCTATTAGGGACTTCCCTCCAAGTTGTGGTCCCAGTTCCAATTCCTCGAGACCTCCGGTTCCTCCATATGCCCCTACAGGTGCTTCTTCCCCGATTCCCTATCATATTCACCAAGCGGTGAATAGGTCTTTCATTAAAGAGCAGATCCCGGAGCTGGCCGCGTGTAATAACCCCAATTTTTGGAATTTTTTTGAAACCCTTATAAATAGTGATTTTGCTGATTATGCTGAATAAGAAAACTTTTCATACCACACTTTGTAGAGGTTCTTTTATTGTTATTCTGAGATCTTATTAGTACTCTATATGGTATATAAGTGTATGTAAAGATCGCCAGAATCCAAATTCGAACAATTTGATCTTTCCCAAAAATCCACCAGATACCGAAAGAATTGAGTATAAGGTAACAGGATAAAAAGGATTTAAATTCAAGGATTATAAGAGAGGATCATATAAGAAATATAATATATTGAGAAAGGTTTAGGGGAACCCAAGTAATAAGATCCCGGGTATGATCCCTCAAACGATAAACGGGAACGAAAATTAAGCGAACCGTATAACAGATAAGCGGTCATTAACCAAACAATTAAGCAAGGATTAGCATAAGAAGATGCTTCCACCACCAAGTGATGACAAGTGGCAAGAGATGAAGTCACCAAGATGATGTCATGCTTAGTCATACTCCACTCACTTTAAACAACCAACAAACCATCCAAATATCCCATTAACTTCATTTTCCACCACAAAAAAATTCAACAAAGCAAATACTCTCCCAAGAACACATAGCTCACGGCTTTTTCATTTTTTCAAGGAGAAAAATTCCAAAAATCAAGTTTCTAGCTTTGTTAATTTGTAAGGTAATTACCCAAGGTCCCTTATGATTAGATAAGCATATCCTAGGAGTTTGAGCTTCTATTTCTTCATGAATCTCTTCCAATAAATCAAGGAAGAAGATGATGAATAGTGTTTTCAAGATTACTAACTTTATTTTCTTTCATTTCCTTTAAGATCCAAGCATTCCTAAGCTATCTCAAGGCTTCTCAAGGCTTCTCAAGGCTTCTTAAGGCTTCCTAGCTACTCTAATCACTCCAAGGAAGGTATAACACCTCCAAACCCTAACTTTACTTTGAGTATTAAGATGGTTTTGATGGTTATAGTAAATGAGAAGCATGATGCTTGTGTGTTTAGAGTTTGGATTGGATTTGTAGTGATTTGGATGTTGAAATATTGTTTATAGTTAATGAAACTTAAGTATAGCTAGTAGTTCATGTGTGGGGTTGTATAAATTGGAAAATCTTGAGATTTATGGACTGATGTAGTATTGTTTGGATGAGAATTGGTTGTATTGTTGGTTGTGAGTTGAATGGTGGTTGTTTGGGGTGGTTTAAAACTTGGTAATCGCGTAAACATAGTCGTCGTAATGCCCAATTTCATACAACTGCTTGTTCTTAGTGTTCGGGACAGAGATCTAACTATTGTTTGCCATGTTTAGTTAGATTATGTCGTAAGCTTCGTTTTGATATGTGGTTCGCTTGAATCCGATGTACGGTTTAGGAGAAACGACCGTTTTAAGTAACGGCATTTTGCGACCGAACCATTACCCCTCGCCTTACTTTGAAACCTTGGTTAAGGACTTTAAATGACTAATTGGGGTATGAAACAATTATGTTAAGTGGATTAGGCAGTTGGTAAGGTACTCGCGAAAGAATCGCTTTAAAATTCTTAATGGTTAATTTATTAAAAATGGTGGAGCCGAGGGTACTCGAGCGACGTAAGTGAATCGGTAAGCGCAAAAGCAAGCGTTAGAGTCTAATTGGTTAAAGTCTAGATTCTTAAGCGACTTTGGTTTAATTCCAACTTATATGTTGTTTATAGGTTACCAGACTCGTCCCAGACCTTTTACCACCCCCAGTTGCTCAGGCAAGTTTTCTACCCGTTATACTGTTGTTGTGATGTATATATGTATATGCATTATCTTGTGATAAGTGCATGATTGTTATTAGCAAATCTTGCGATATATTGGAGCATGTTGATATGGTATATATGCATGCTTGTTTCGTAATCTTGATATCTAGTTGTTGATTCAAATGCTTATAGTTGCATAATACCTATGCTAGAGATAAGCAGTAGTTGCGTATACCCTTAGTATAGGGGACCCAAAGGTGAACATTTTTCTAAACCGAGAGTCGATGTTCCCGAGTATAATATATATATATATATATTGGTATAGTTTTCAAAACTATTAATTGAATAAGGTTTATTCGATAACTTTATTTTATTTAATGAATATTATTTTGAATATTCATTGGAGGACTTATGACTCCGCTTACTTTATTTAATGAATATTATTTTGAATACTCATCCGAGGACTTAAGACTCCGTTTATTTTATTTAATGAATATTAGGTGAATATTCATTCGAGGACTTATGACTCCGTTTATTTTAATTAATGAATATTAGTTGAATATTTATTCGAGGACTTATGACTCCGTTTATTTACTAATTAATATTCTTTATTTTATTAAAGAAAAATGTTTCGATAATCAAACTTATTTTCGATTATTCAAATAAAGATCATACTTTCGTATAAGTATATCTTTGGCTATTTAATATCCATTTCAAGCATGAGTTTTAAAACTTTTACTTCAATTATTTTTATAAGGATTATCCTTATGGGAATATTATTTAAATAATAATATTCAGATATTTTCTAATATATTGGGACTGATTTATTTTATTAAATCAGCATTACTCCAAACATTCTTAAAAATGTTTTCGAGTCTTCAAAATGATTTTAAAAGTTAGAGCGGATCCCAAAACTCGTTTTCAAATTTAAGCTATTCCTTTCAAAGGGGACTTGAATACTCGCTCAAAAAAAATCTAAGGGATCCGGCTCTGTGGTGTATTTTATATTCGCAACATGGTTGCTGTTTTGAGAAAACAATTTGATTACTTGCCCAATGTTCGGGAAGTAGGTCCATCTGATTGAGTCGGCATAAGCGACAGGCCGGGGTACGGTCTATGAAGGTGTAAGAGGCTGGGTGACAGTCCATCCACGCGTGAGTGGCCGGATAACGGTCTAGCGCGAGGTCCTAATGCGGCCAGGGTGATGACCGGCGAGGAATTCATCCATCTACAGTAGAAAAGGTTACTTATTGGTATCTTTGCCTGATCAACAAGATATCAGGTTTATGCCACAATTCTTTTCCTTTCCAAAAATTCATTGGATGTTACAAACTCTGTTCATACTTTACATGACAGAGATTTTCAGGAAATGTATAAGAGATATATATGTGGATATATATCGGGACTTAATGAAGTATCTCGTAACTTCATTTCATTCAATAATATTTCAAAGATTGAATCTATTCAAGTATTATCTTGTAGTCTCATCTGTGTGATGAACTTTTGAAACTAATTATAACTTGAACGGTGGTAGTTCAAGTAGTATTCGGAAAAGATATAAGTATATGGGAGTATCTTGTAACTTCATCTTTTCAACTTATATCTAGTAAATGATTATCTTATGTATGACAAAGATTTTCAGAAAAATGTTGAGACAAGGTTAGATATATGAGATAACCTTGCAACGATATTTATACAGTTATAAACTGGAACTCTGTGTATACTATACATGTCAGAGGATTTCAAATATTTGAGAAGTATATATGTATACTGAATATTTTGCGACTTCGTCGCGTTAAAATAACAAACTTGGTTCATTTCTTCTTGACCAAGACTTTCATGAGTACTATGAGAATGCTCATATATTGTTAATTATTATACATATTATTTCGGTGGGCTTGTTGCTCACCCTTGCTTTCTTCTTTCATCACACAACAACAGATAGACAAGATGAACAGGATCAAGCTCCCAATTCGCGAGCAGATAGGAAACGTTCCGCAGTTTTCTGTAGGCGTTGATGCCGTGTAGCTGAGGTAGGATCTACCAATAGACTAGGCTTTCAACTTTTGATGTACTAGACTTATGTATATTTATGAATTGTAATAATGGCAAAGAATATGTAAATTTATTCAGAAACCCTTTTGAGGTGTAATGACTTATAATTGTGGAATAAAATGACTTGTGTTATTGTTTGGTATTCATCTCTGAGACTATAACTTGTGGTGTGTGTGTGTATCTTGTGGGGTCACAGTACGCAGTAGTTGATTGATTTTTAAGATTAAGTATTAAGGGAAATGGAACTCGTGACAACCCGGATTCCCGACTCCGGATTTGGGGGTGTTATAGAAATGGTATCAGAGCTAAGCGTTATAAACCTCAGAGATGATGTGACGTTAAGATAATAAGTTCACTAAGATAATAAGAACTCTTGCCAAGTTCATAGTCGGGCTAACTAACGTAGTACTGACAGTTAAAACCCTTATGGGAACCCTTATAAATATCGTGATAAAAGCGTAGTTCGTTATCGTATATAGTAGCGGGACTCCGAACCCTGAGGTTGAGGAGTAACAACGCGATGATATTTTATTACTGATTGGGGATTGGATTGTGGATCCAATGGAACACCCTAATGAGGGACCGGATGGTATTCATATTGAGGATGTAGCAGTTGAGGATGTTGTCCCAGAAGGGATTGTTGTTGAGAAGGATCTCGTGGAGGATCCTAACAAGAATGAAGAGATGACCACTGAGGAATTGATGACTATGGTTAGGGCGACTACCAGAGGTAGGAATGGCCGGTTACTACCGGAGGTTCATTCAAGTTCGTAAAGATAGTAGCCCTTTTAACACGCTTACTCATAAGACTGAGAAGTTCGAATAGACAGAGAAATACAAGAACATATTGTGCCAGAAAAAGTGATGAATGAAGGCAGAGAGCCAACAAATAGATAAGAGATTAATACCGTGAAAGATGATAAGGGAATAATGAGGTATTCCTACAGAATTTGGGTTCCAAATGTTCAAGAGCTTAAAGATGAGATCTTAGATGAAAGCTAGTTTGAGGAATAAGATTTAGAGCAAACCCCGAATGTGATAGTCAGGGAGGTTGCCATTAAGAAAGAAGGAGCTCATAACATAATAAAGTGGAAAACAAGGATTTTAACGTATAAGATAACCCCAATTATGGGAGAAGGATGAAACATTTCATACTAAGAAAACAGAAAGTCGAGTAAGAAAAGGAGACCTGAGACGGTACTCCTATACGGCAATTCATGGACCTGTCTAAAAAGAACTTAGGCTATTATCCCCAACCACCACCCTGAGGAGACAGTGCGGTGGGAAATTCTTTCAGGACCTTTAAGTCGCTAAGCTCTCAGTGTTCCGAGGAACAAGCTGACCCAGTCGAGGCAAGAGCCTGGCTAAAGGAAATATAGGAATCATTTGAGATTCTAAATGATTGACGAATCACAAAAGACTGTTTTTGTCACTTACCCTCCTAAGAGAGAGGCCACCCGCTGGTGAAAGGCCAAGGAAGGCACGGAGCAAGAGATTATAATAAACTGATTTAAGTTCAGTCAATTATTTTCAGGATAGTACTTCCCAAGGTTATGGAGATAGTGTTAAAGCTTTAGAGCCAGAACAAAGGCAGCCGAGTATGATGAATTATGAATCTAAGATGTAAAAGTTGTCAAGATTCGTTCTGAGGACACGAATCCAGAATGATGGGATGTTTGAAATCAATGCTTATGTTGTGTTGGTTCATGAAATAATGATAAGAGAAAGGAAAATAAAAAGAAACTGAAGTGGAAAGGAATATAAAGGCAATAGAGTTTGAGGAATGATAAAGGAGTTGGGTATGAGGAAACCCTAAAGACTCGTAGCAATAGAAATAGAAAAGTATGTAATCGTCAGGATGAGGGTGATTCACCATGAGTTAAAATTGATGGTTGAAGGCATAAGAGATACATATATTTTATCCCCTGTAAGTTGGGAGGATTCGAGGACACCTTGAGATAGTTCAAAGGATAAATAATGAGACGCGGATAGACTGAGGAGACAAGGAAGTAAGAAATTAGGAAAATTGGATGAAGGAAGTGACCTTCAAGAATGTGAAGTGTAAGACCGGTGGCTTGATACCCAGAAAGGGAGACGCCAGGTATGAAAGATATCCCAACATTGAGATGACTGTTGAGATAAACAATAAAAGTAAATAAGGAATTATTAAGAAGAAGTTCACGTTGAACACTACCAATATCTTCTAGAACATCCTTGTTATCATTACCAAATTAGGCAAGAAAAGCGGATAACCGTTGTTATCTTTTGGAGGCCATATTGATTGACCTCATTTTGAATACAGATGTTATTGTGAAATTAGGCATATACTATCGAGGTGGGAATGATTGAATAAGACACCCCTATCAGGGATATATGACTTGATTTATCCATGGAAGGATGCATGTACCCTTTTTAAGGTGGAATTAAGGATAGAACATCGGTAACTTAAAATGAATCCTAGGGGAATGCATAAAGGTTGGCATTTCACCCTTAATAGGGATAGTATGAGTTTTGACAGTATGAATTGGAAAGGATTAAGGTAATAACAACCTTTAAGGATCAGTGGAGAAATTTTTCAGAAGTATATAGACAATGATTCTGGTATTAATAAATGGTATCTTGATATGCCCTGTGCCTAGGGTGTACCTGATGAAGGATTTAAGGATAACCTTAGAGGTTTTACAAGGAGAAAGGTAATATTCAAAGTTCTCAAGAATAGAAATTTTGATGAAGGAAATATGGCGTAATTATAATAATGCCAGGTGGGCACGTGTTAAACCATAAGAAGTATAGATTGAACCAATGAAGGTCAGAATTGTTAAAGCAAGAAGGGCCCAAGATAAAAGACGTCATAAGTATGATCGAGAGTCAGCCATGATAATGTTTACATTTAAAGACTAAGGCAGTGACTTATGGAAAAAAAATGGTGATTTGTTTTTATCACAAGGACTTAAGAAAAGCATTTTCACATAAGCAGTGATTTGAAATGAGGTAGAAAATTTAGTGAAGGTGGTTAAAATGACATTGATTGTAAGGAAATATTACTATCAGGAAAGGCCAAAGAGGTGGCCGACACTTTAAGTGTAAGAAGACAATTATCGGCGCTCGTGCCAGAGGAATATAGTGATAATGGTTAAAGCCGTGAAGATTGTATTATGGTTTGAAAGATTGACATTCCTTCTGATGATTGTGCGATACTCAACCGTGATACTAGTTTGGTAAAGATTTAATTTATGTAATCGCCGTGAGCGGGCTATCTACCTTATAAGGTCATATCTTGAGATAAGCCAGGACCATGTTACGAAAGGACTAAATGAACCTTTGAGCTTCATGTCTCCTAATAAAGATGTATGATTAAGAATGATATTAACCTGCTATTGTTGCTTTGATTGAAACTCTTCTGCAATTTTATCTGCTTCATGTCATGAATGTACTCCAGGATCTGGAGTGTTCTTCATGAATCATGAATGGTGATTATGTTAACTCCTTAAAAGATTTTGATATGGCATATATGGACTCCGTATGATTAGATATTAAGATTCCGAGGAAAATGAATGAATACAGTAGGTCAGCGATGGACCATAGTAATGCAGGAATGATTCTACGAGTAATGAACCGATTACTTACAACCGTGAGAGTTGTATTGGAATGGATGTTGAGATTGAGTACCACTAATCGGGTCGTGGTGATGTATAAATTATCATTGAATAGACTAATTAAGTAGATTATTTACCTATTGAATATTTATTCCTCCTTATCAATATAGGGTCGTATGACTATACGAGGAAGGTTGCGATGCAAGCATAAAATTCTAGTAACGATGATGTCTAGAATGAGATCCCATATTCGATTTTCGATGTCGAGGGAGTTTCAAAGGTGATTGTGTATAAGCTCGAGGAAGAGCATGGGTCCATAGAATGATGGACGGAATAGCAAAAATATTTAGGCATGTGAAATATGATGCTATAATACTTGATGTTGATATACATACATATATGTTTTGTTCTCCTATGACAAACCTCTATAGTTCAGAGGTAGATTCCAAGCCAGATATTTTATGGCAATATTTTTTTACATATATACAATTCTCTTCAGTTCGTTCTTTTCTCTTCTTTTCATTTCATGTAAGCTGAGAAGAACAACCCTTCCACAAGGGGAGGTATTGCCGAATGACTATTTATCTGTGTGATATAAGCCTAGTAGGATACCACATGTTGTTTAATTGCTTGTCAAGTACTAAAGGCTGGCCACTTTCTGTACTAACTATGCGATATAACAAGTGTTCATGATCATAGTGATCTCTCAATAAATTCTTTTACTTCTATACGATGGATCAAGCTTTCAAAGATAGAAGCAGATAGAAAGGAGTAGTATCAGTGCGGTGGTATTCCGAATCTAATGCGTTCATGATACTAAGGTTGACGCAATTATTAAAAGGTTATAGAATGCTAACGAGCAAAAGTGTAACCAGTATAGTATTATGTACGGAAGATAGTAGCGATTACAAACTGGAAAAGAATGGGTATTGAGAAGCAACAGCTATAATGCTAGAAACTATGATGAGAGTCTGTGCAATAGACTTGAAAGAATTTGAAATGGTCACTTAACACGGATTGAGTTTTCTTACGACAATAGATCATATGTTAGTATTGAGATATCGCCTTATGAGATCCTTGAGGGAAGACAATATCGATCTCCCTTATGATATGATGATGTTGCAGAGCGCAAGATGCTTAGACCAGCAGTGGTCCAAAGGACCAAGGATATAATAGATTTAATCAGAGGATGGCTGGTAGTAGCCCAAGATGGGTACATGAAGTATGTTGATTTGACACGAAAGGACAAGGAATAGGAAGTAGGGACCTAGTGTTGTTATAGGTATTCCCTTGGAAATGATGGATGAGGTTCGGAAAGAAAGGAAAACTAAGCCCACGAATTGTGGGACCCTTTGAGGTATTAAGACGTATTGTGAAGTTAGCATATGAGTTAGCCCTACCCCCGAACATGTAGTAAGTTCATAACGTGTTCCACGTATCAATATTAAGGAAGTATAATTCGGATGCCAGACAAATAGGGGCATATGAGCGCATAGACATGCAACCCGACGTAACCTATATGGAGCAACCAGGAAGGGTTATAGATTGAAAAGGAACAAGTGCTTAGGAGAAGGGTTATCAAACTAGGCAGAGTTTGGTGGTAGGACCACAATGTGGGAAAATTTACTCGAGAGTTAGAAAGTGCAATGCTAAGAGAGTATCCCTATTCATTTTCTATCTGATTCCGGGACAGAATCCTTTTAAGGCGGGGAGACTTTAATAACCCCAATTTTTGGAATTTTTTTGAAACCCTTATGAATAGTGATTTTGCTGATTATGCTGAATAAGAAAACTTTTCATACCACACTTTGTAGAGGTTCTTTTATTGTTATTCTGAGATCTTATTAGTACTCTATATGGTATATAAGTGTATGTAAAGATCGTCAGAATCCAAATTCGAACACTTTGATTTTTCCCAAAAATCTACCAGATACCGAAAGAATTGAGTATAAGGTAACAGGATAAAAATGATTTAAATTCAAGGATTATAAGAGAGGATCATATAAGAAATATAATATATTGAGAAAGGTTTAGGGGAACCCAAGTAATAAGATCCCGGGTATGATCCCTCAAACGATAAACGAGAACGAAAATTAAGCGAACCGTATAACAGATAAGCGGTCATTAACCAAAAAATTAAGCAAGGATTAGCATAAGAAGATGCTTCCACCACCAAGTGATGACAAGTGGCAAGAGATAAAGTCACCAATATGATGTCATGCTTAGTCATACTCCACTCGCTTTAAACAACCAACAAATCATCCAAATATCCCATTCACTTCATTTTCCACCACAAAAAAATTCAACAAAGCAAATACTCTCCCAAGAACACATAGCTCACGGCTTTTTCATTTTTTCAAGGAGAAAATTCCAAAAATCAAGTTTCTAGCTTTGTTAATTTGCAAGGTAATTACCCAAGGTCCCTTATGATTAGATAAACATATCCTAGGAGTTTAAGCTTCTATTTCTTCATGAATCTCTTCCAATAAATCAAGGAAGAAGATGATGAATAGTGTTTTCAAGACTACTAACTTATTTTCTTTGATTTCCTTTAAGATCCAAGCATTCCTAAGCTATCTCAAGGCTTCTCAAGGCTTCTTAAGGCTTCCTAGCTACTCTAATCACTCCAAGGAAGGTATAACACCTCCAAACCCTAACTTTACTTTGAGTATTAAGATGGTTTTGATGGTTATAGTAAATGAGAAGCATAATGCTTGTGTGTTTAGAGTTTGGATTGGATTTGTAGTGATTTGGATGTTGAAATATTGTTTATAGTTAATGAAACTTAAGTATAGCTAGTAGTTCATGTGTGGGGTTGTATAAATTGGAAAATCTTGAGGTTTTGGGACTGATGTAGTAATGTTTGGATGAGGATTGGTTGTATTGTTGGTTGTGAGTTGAATGGTGGTTGTTTGGGGTGGTTTAAAACTTGGTAATCGCGTAAACATAGTCGTCGTAATGCCCAATTTCATACAACTGCTTGTTCTTAGTGTTCGGGGCAGAGAGCTAACTACTGAATCTGTGACTTTGCCATTTTTAGTTAGATTATGTCGTAAGCTTCGTTTTGATATGTGGTTCGCTTGAATCCGATGTACGGTTTAGGAGAAACGACCGTTTTAAGTAACGGCGTTTTGCGACCGAACCATTACCCCTCGCCTTACTTTGAAACCTTGGTTAAGGACTTTAAATGACTAATTGGGGTATGAAACAATTATGTTAAGTGGATTAGGCAGTCGGTAAGGTACTCGCGAAAGAATCGCTTTAAAATTCTTAATGGTTAATTTATTAAAAATGGTGGAGCCGAGGGTACTCGAGCGACGTAAGTGAATCGTTAAGCGCAAAAGCAAGCGTTAGAGTCTAATTGTTTAAAGCCTAGATTCTTAAGCGACTTTGGTTTAATTCCAACTTATATGTTGTTTATAGGTTACCATACTCGTCCCAGGCCTTTTACCACCCCCAATTGCTCATGCAAGTTTTCTACCCGTTATACTGTTGTTGTGATGTATATATGTATATGCATTATCTTGTGATAAGTGCATGATTGTTATTAGCAAATCTTGCGATATATTGGAGCATGTTGATATGGTATATATGCATGCTTGTTTCGTAATCTTGATATCTAATTGTTGATTCAAATGCTTATAGTTGCATAATACCTATGCTAGAGATAAACAGTAGTTGCGTATACCCTTAGTATAGGGGATCCAAAGGTGAACATTTTTCTAAACCGGGAGTCGATGTTCCCGAGTATAATATATATATATATATATTGGTATAGTTTTCAAAACTATTAATCGAATAAGGTTTATTCGATAACTTTATTTTATTTAATGAATATTATTTTGAATATTCATTGGAGGACTTATGACTCCGCTTACTTTATTTAATGAATATTATTTTGAATACTCATTCGAGGACTTAAGACTCCGTTTATTTTATTTAATGAATATTAGTTGAATATTCATTCGAGGACTTATGACTCCGTTTATTTTAATTAATGAATATTAGTTGAATATTTATTCGAGGACTTATGACTCCATTTATTTACTAATTAATATTCTTTATTTTATTAAAGAATAATGTTTCGATAATCAAACTTATTTTCGATTATTCAAATAAAGATCATACTTTCGTATAAGTATATCTTTGGCTATTTAATATCCATTTCAAGTATGAGTTTTAAAAACTTTTACTTCAATTATTTTTATAAGGATTATCCTTATGGGAATATTATTTAAATAATAATATTCAGATATTTTCTAATATATTGGGACTGATTTATTTTATTAAATCAGCATTACTCCAAACATTCTTAAAAATATTTTCGAGTCTTCAAAATGATTTTAAAAGTTAGAGCGGATCCCAAAACTCGTTTTCAAATTTAATCTCTTCCTTTCAAAGGGGACTTGAATACTCGCTCAAAAAAAATCTAAGGGATCCGGCTCTGTGGTGTATTTTATATTCGCAACATGGTTGCTGTTTTGAGAAAACAATTTGATTACTTGCCCAATGTTCGGGAAGTAGATCCATCTGATTGAGTCGGCATAAGCGACAGGCCGGGGTACGGTCTATGAAGGTGTAAGAGGCTGGGTGACAGTCCATCCACGCGTGAGTGGCCGGATAACGGTCTAGCGCGAGGTCCTAATGCGGCCAGGGTGATGACCGGCGATGAATTCATCCATCTACAGTAGAAAAGGTTATTTATTGGTATCTTTGCCTGATCAACAAGATATCAGGTTTATGCCACAATTCTTTTCCTTTCCAAAAATTCATTGGATGTTACAAACTCTGTTCATACTTTACATGACAGAGGTTTTCAGGAAATGTATAAGAGATATATATGTGGATATATATCGGGACTTAATGAAGTATCTCGTAACTTCATTTCATTCAATAATATTTCAAAGATTGAATCTATTCAAGTATTATCTTGTAGTCTCATCTGTGTGATGAACTTTTGAAACTAATTATAACTTAAACGGTGGTAGTTCAAGTAGTATTCAGAAAAGATATAAGTGTATGGGAGTATCTTGTAACTTCATCTTTTCAACTTATATCTAGTAAATGATTATCTTATGCATGACAAAGATTTTCAGAAAGATGTTAAGACAAGGTTAGATATATGAGATAACCTTGCAACGATATTTTATACAGTTATAAACTGGAACTCTGTGTATATTATACATGTCAGAGGATTTCAAATATTTGAGAAGTATATATGTATACTGAATATTTTGTGACTTCGTCGCATTAAAATAACAAACTTGGTTCATTTCTTCTTGACCAAGACTTTCATGAGTACTATGAGAATGCTCATTTATTATTAATTATTATACATATTATTTCGGTGGGCTTGTTGCTCACCCTTGCTTTCTTTTTCATCACACAACAACAGATAGACAAGATGAACAGGATTAAGCTCCTAATTCGCGAGCAGATAGAAAACGTTCCGCAGTTTCCTGTAGGCGTTGATGCCGTGTAGCTGAGGTAGGATCTACCAATAGGCTAGGCATTCAACTTTTGATGTACCAGACTTATGTATATTTATGAATTGTAATAATGACAAAGAATATGTAAATTTATTCAGAAACCCTTTTGAGGTGTAATGACTTATAATTGTGGAATAAAATGACTTGTGTTATTATTCGGTATTCATCTCTGAGACTATAACTTGTAGTGTGTGTGTGTGTATCTTGTGGGGTCACAGTACGCAGTAGTTGGTTGATTATTAAGATTAAGTATTATTAAGGGAAATGGAACTCGTGACAACCCGGATCCCCGACCCCGGATTTGGGGGTGTTACACCGCGCATCTTGACCAGATACCAGTTAGACCTTTTCAGGGCATCCCTGTCCCTTCCCCTGTTGTTCGAGCCTGAGTGAGATCTTTGACTCAGATTGCTGTTGAGAGAGCTAGGTCTATTGACCCTTTTTTTAGCTCAGAGTTCAGGGCCATTCAGTACCAGGACCTGGTGAACTGGTTGGTGTTCGAGTTAGGCTCTATTGGTGGCAGCGGTAGTGGCAGTGGTTAGACCAGGGTTGCAGCAGTGAGATACAGAGCTCAGAGGTTGTTTCCAGGAGTTCTGTAGTTGTTTCTTTATATATATACATTATATTGTTGTAGTTTGTAGTAGGCGGAGGCTGCTATGACAACCAGTTTTGTTATGTACTCAGATGGTTTCTTTTCAGTTGGATTTCAGTTGTATCAGTTGGATTCTGTTGGTTGTTATATAGTAGTTGCTTTCTTATGTTGTTCAGTTTTCATATATCCTTGTGCATTGTTATTATTGTTATTACTATCATTGTTGCTTCTATTGCTGGTATTTTTAGAGTATGATCATTCACTCAGGATGGATCCAATTAACTGAGGATGAGGATATTGTCTTAGTGGAAACACTCTCCTGATACATATGTATAAACTGCTTGGAGCAATCCATTTTCTTATATATGAATGTTATGTTTCAGGAGAATGCCACTAAAAAAGAATTCTCAACCCAATAATGGATCTGCTGGGGATCCCTCCATGAGTGAATTGATAAATTTGTTGCGTCAGCAGTCTACCCAGCTGGCCCAACAGCAACAGCAATTCCAGCAACAACAACAATAATTTCAGCAACAACAGCAGCTCATGCAGCAACAACAGCAGCAACTACAAATCCAACAATAGCATAAGATGCGGGGGACAACCCAAGTTGTTAGTTTTAAGTCTTTCCAGGATGTGAAACCCCCAGAATTTAAAGGTGAAGTGGATCTTGTTGCTGCCAGGATCTGGTTGAAGGAAATGGAGAAGGCTTTTGCACTCACTAAGGTGAGTGAAGATTTAAAGACAGATTATGCTAGTTATTTCTTGAAGAATGATTCAAACTATTGGTGGGAGTCTACGCGAGCATTAGAACGAGAAGGTCCTATTCCATGGACCCGATTTACAGAACTGTTCTTGGAAAAATATTTTCCGGATTGTCTCCAGAGTCAGATGGAGATGGAGTTTTTAGAATTGAAGCAAGGAGACACAAGCGTCACGGAGTATGAAGCCAAGTTCATGGAGTTGGCTCATATAGCATCAGAATATGTGAGTTCGGAAGCTCATCGAGCGAAGCGATTTCAACAAGGGTTGAAGCCAGAGATTAGAAGTGGAGTTATAGCCTTACAACTCAAGACGTATACTTCGGTAGTTCAGGCTGCCTTAGTGATAGAAAGTGACCAGAGGTTAGCTTCTAAGTAAAAGAGTGAAAAGAAAAGGAAGTTTGAAGGTGGACCTGCAAGGTCAGAACCAGAAGGAGTAAGCCAGAAGTTTCAGCGTCGGTTTGGAAAAAAACAAAGATAGAAAGTTCAAGAGACAGAATTTCCCCCAGGCTAGGCCCAGTACTACCTCAGTCAGTTCTACTCCGACAAAGTTCAACAAGCCAGTAATCGACTGCAAGACATGCAAAAAGAAGCACAGTGGTCAGTGCAAGGAAAATGTCAACTGTTTCAAGTATGGCCAGAAGGGTTATTATTCCACTGAGTGCAAATCTGAGAACCAAGGAGTAACCTATTTCAGCTGCGGAAAAGTGGGGCATATCGCTAGGAATTACAGATCCATTACACAGGGCAGTGTTGGAAGAACTGTGTCCCAAAGACCAGCAACAAGTACCGCTATAGCTAGAACTTTTAAGATTACTATGAAATCTCCGGCTCAGGATTTTGATGTCGTTGCAGGTACGCTTTCTCTTAAATCCGTATATGTTAATGTTTTATTTGATTCAGGAGCGTCCAAATCTTTTATATCCATGAACTGCGTGAATAAAATGCAATTAATGTTGAAAGACTTAGATGAACCTTTGACCATAGAGGTGGCTAATAAATATAAAGTGCCCGTAGGTCAATTCTGTTGTAACGCCCTCCAGACCCGGGGTATAAGTCCGGGGGTTACTAGCTATTCACCAAACCTGTACAATCTGAATAACAACTAATAAAGAAATATATCTAAACCCCTTTAACATTAACCAGGATCTTTTCAGGTTGAAGTATGAAAACAAGAACCACTAACTACTTTATTATAAACTAAATTCAAAATCTTACAATTCTCTTTATTACAAACCATTGTCTAACCAGTTTTAAACTAATTTCATCTTTTATTCAAACACACACACTAACTATCTACACTCCACCTGTTCGAGCAACTCAAAGCTTTCTTCCTGAATTGGGATCAACACCTTGGGTATGAGAGGATCCCGAGGCTTGACCCGCTTCTTTACCACTCGAGTCCTGATGGATTTCATATTCCTTCTTAACTGAAAACAATAAGGTGAATAATAACAATAAGGGGTGAGCCAAAAATTGCCCAACAAGTCCGCAAAATATAAATAGTGTTAAAGCAATTTAAATGAAACGATAATCTGGGTATATCTGCAAAGATATAACCCCGCGAGAATAGAAAGAAGGCCACTGCTGGCGAGTACAAATGAACTAAACTGGACACAAGTTCGCATCTATACCCTGCTGATCATCCAGGATACAGTGTAGATCTATATCCCACTATATAGATCCAGTCGGGCACCCAGGCACTACGACCCATCTCAAGGATCCGGTTATGTCATGGTCCTTAGGATTAAGTAAACTTAATCCCCAAAAATATCACTATCCAGTCCATGGAGTAGCAACCGGAATAATCGGAATGCTTTGATATATTCTAATCACCAGAATATATCAATATATGTGAGTAACAATTGGAATATGAATAAGGAATTCAGAGAAAAGGAGACATCAAGAATTGAAATGAATATAAACAAAAGAATAAGGAGTGTGTATCAGTGTTTATGAATAAGAATCAAAAGAGTGCAAGCGTGATAACAATCTGAAGAAATATCACTATTCTGAAATTAGAATAGGGGAAAAACTTACCTTCTGCGCGACTCACTTCAATTATATCACCTTCGTCTATCACCAACTCAACCTGCCTTGCTGACTTAGCTTCTGTTAGAGAAATAGACCGGTTCAGTCATTTTGTACTTCAATTGCGTCTTGAACCGACTTCACATCGTTCTTATTGTCTACCCATGCGGTTATGATTGACTCGTATATTATATATTAGCAAGTAAGACTCGATTAACCACATAATACACATAAGCACATAAGTCACATAATCATTTTTATAGTTAAAATAATTTTTAGAATCAAAATCGACTCGCTGATTGCTTAATTGATCATTATCTAACTCGTTCCCTATTTTTCGGAATTTATCGGACTTGTCTTGGCATGTAATTCAGCTTATAATTAAATAAATAACAAGGTCAACTAATATCTAGAAGAAATTAGGTTTTAATATTATTTTTAATGAAATTATTTTATTTTTCTGAGTCAAAGGGCTTTCGTTTCGCTCGAATCGGACTAGTCTATTTAATATCAATTAAACACAGATAATTCAATTTATTATTCAATATAAATAATTATTACTGATTTTTAAACCCTAAAATAATTTTTAAATAATTATTTAAGGAAAATTAGAACTGAAAATGATTTTTCTATAATTTTTGGAATTAAAATGAATTTATTATGATTTATTAAAAATTATTTGATTAATTATCAAAATAATTAATCATTTTTAAATAATTAATAAATAATAAATAAATAATAAATAATTAGAAAAATAATTAAATCTGATTTTTAAAAAATATTTCAGAATTATTTATAATATAAATCAATTAATTAAATAATTAGTTAATCAATTTATAAAATAAATAAAACTGATTTTATAATTAAAATAAAATAAAGGTAAAAATAATTTCCAGAAATAATTGTCAGAAATCAATCCCTGACAATTTCAGATCAAAACCGGGTTCTGGAAACGGGTCAAACGGGTTGGATTCCGGGTCATGAAGAACATGACCGAAATTTTCCCAGAAACCGGCCACCGGAGCAAATTCCGGTGGGCCAATTTCAGGCAAAAAATGACTTGGTTTGGATCGTTTTTCACATGGTTTCAATCCCACATCAACTGAACAATATAACTCCAGCCAAAACGAACCAAAAGCATCACAGAATCTCCATCTCCGATCACAACCGACATCAACTCCGGCCAAGAATCGAAATCACAGAATCGTACATGAAATCAAACGTTCTATAGTGCAAACTGAAGCTAAGAACACATATAATCGAAGCCCTAACATTTCAAGAACCAAATATTCATAGAAATTACGGAGTTGTGATTTGAATATTGGACATAAACCCTAATAATCGTGAATCACTATCCAGGAATCGTTTATGCAAGTAAACACCATGAATCGACTGTAAATCATCTAACAAACCTATTTCAATCATCAAAACATCATAATAACCCTAGAATCAAAAAGCCCTAATTCGAACATAAACCCTAGAAATCAAAAATCAAAAACTACGGATTAAAACATGAAATTGATGCTAGAAACAGAAAGAACACATCAAAACCTTCGATTTGGGTACTTGAATTACACGTTTTGATGCTGTAATCAGTGAGAAATCACGGCTTGAATTCCTGACCCGACCCTGTTCTTCCCGACCCAATTTTAAAGAATTTTGTGAATTTTTTGATTATTAATGATTAATTAATTAATTAAATAAAAATTACGCTATTTATAGTAGTAAAATTAATACTCCTAATTAAAATTAAGGTCCTGATTCTACATCTTTTAAAATTAATAAGCCCCTAATTTTATAATTTTTTAGTATTAAAATTTAATTTATAAATATATTATATATACAATATATATGCCAAAATTTCCCAAAAATTGTGAATAATATAAAAATACAAAGAAATGGTATAAATGAAAGTCCTATAATTTTATAAAAATAGAAATGTGATTTTTGTGGGGTTTTAACACCCAATAGGGCCCGGAAAAGTCATTTTTCGCGAAACGAATTTTTTTGTAAAATACCTAGATGTTCAGAATAATGCGATAGTAAAAGCCGTTTGATGAAGAATAAGGCCCATTATTTTATTTGAAATACCTGCTTTAAAATCATGATTCGGGTCGTAAAACTTTTGAAATGAAAGTTATGAATGCAAAAATAAAGTATCTGAAAAATATCTTAAAAATACCGGGATGACACAGAATGCACATAACACATAGCAATTAGGGTTTGACAGTTAATTCCACATAAATAACATATTAACACACATAATTTATTATAAATATGATATAATATAGACGTAAATTTCCCAGACGTTACATCCTTCCCCCTTAATAGGATTCTGTCCTCAGAATCTCACTAAGAAAACAAATGAGGATATTTCTTTAAAATTTCACTCCCAAGTTCCCAGGTTGATTTTTCAACCATAGGGTTTCTCCACAATACTCACATTAAAGATATAGACTTATTCCTCAACACTCTCTCTTGCCGATCTAAAATTCTTACCAGCTGTTCTACAAAAGACAAATCAGGTTGGATATCTACCGGTTCATGCTCTATTACATGCCTAGAATCAGGATTATATCGCTTAAGCATTGACACGTGAAACACATTTTGAATATGTTGCATATGAGGCGGTAAGGCTAATTCGTACGCAACTTTTCCCACTTTCTTCAAAATTTCAAATGGTCTAACGTATCGTGGCTTCAATTTACCCTTGTTGCCAAATCTGGTCAATCCTTTCCATGGCGATATTTTGAGTAGCACATGCTCTCCTTATTGGTATTCCATATCCTTCCTGGCTTGATCTGCATATTTGCGTTGTCTATTTTGTGCTGCATCCAGTCGCTGTCGAATAAGTTCTATCTTTTCTTTAGTGTATTGAATTAATTCTAGACCCAAAACCTTGTGTTTTCCAACTTCATCCCAATACACTGGTGATCTACATTTTCTTCCATATAACGCTTCATATGGTGGAATCCCAATGCTCGCATGATAGCTGTTGTTGTAAGAAAAGTCAACCAAAGGTAAATGCTCATCCCAACTGCCTTCGAAGTCAATCGCACAAACTCGTAGCATATCCTCAATTGTTTGGATAGTTCTTTCACTCTGCTCATCGGTTTGCGGATGATAAGCGGTACTCATGTTTAATTTAGTTCCAAGACATTCTTGAAATTATCTCCAAAATCTTAAATTGAAACGGGGATCTCGATCAGACACGATAAATATTGGAACTCCATGTCGCATCAAAATTTCCTTGAGATATAAGTGCACTAGCTTATCGAGCGAAAATCTTTCATTAATCATTAGAAAATGTGCCGACTTTGTTAGTTTGTCAATGATTATCCATATCGCATCATGATTTTCTTTAATCCTTGGTAATCCTACCACAAAATCCATCGCTAGATGTTAATATCCAATGGTTGCAGTAATCCACTCCGACGTTGATGTTCTGCTTTAACTCGCTGGCATGTGTAGCATTTACTTACCCATTCTGCTATTTCCTTCTTCATATTCGGCCACCAAAAGTTTTCCTTCAAATCACGGTACATTTTTTTACTTCCTGGATGATTGGAATACTTCGAACTGTACGCATCTCGCAATATTTCTTCTTTTAGCTCGGCCATATTAGGGATCCAGATTCTTGATGCAAAGCATAAGATTCCTTCATTATCCTTCTGGGTTGTAATTTCTTCTCCGGTTAAGTCGTTATCTTGACTCATCACTTCTTCTTGACAGCGTCGAATCTTCTCTAGTAACTTCGGTTGAAAAGTCATAGCGTAAATAGCTTCAGTAGATTTATTGGAAACACGAATTTCGATTTCCAACTTGTTAAATTCCTTGGCTAATTCTTCACATGAAGTTAACAGATTCAATCTTTCTTTCCAGCTCAGTGCATCTGCCATAACATTTGCTTTCCCTGGATGATAACTGATCGTAACATCGTAATCTTTAATCAATTCTAGCCGTCGGCGTTGTCTCATGTTCAGTTCCTTCTGCGTAAAGATGTACTTCAGACTTTATGATTCGTATAGATTTCGCATTTTTCACCGTAGAGATAGTGTCACCAAAGTTTTAACGCAAATACGATTGCTGCTAATTCCAGATCATGTGTAGGATATTTCTGTTCATGAGGTTTTAGTTGTCTCGAAGCATATGCAATGACGTTACCGTGTTGCATCAGTACACATTCTAATCCGCGGTATGAAGCATCGCTGTAAATGACAAAATTTCCATGCTCGTCTGGCAATACGAGTATCGGTGCGGTTACTAATCGATTTTTCAGCTCTTGGAAACTTTCTTCGCATTTATCATCCCATACGAACTTTTCACTCTTTCAAGTTAACTTGGTTAGTGGCGTTGCTATTTTCGCAAAATCTTTAACAAATCTTCTATAATATTCTGCCAATCCCAAGAAACTTCGAACGTCTGTTGGTGTCTTCGGCCCTTCCCAATTCAACACAACTTCAATCTTCACTGGATCGACTTGAATGTCATCTCTACTGATGATATGCCCTAGAAATTTTACTTCCTTCAACCAGAATTCACATTTTGAGAATTTCGCGTACAGTTGCTCTTTCCTCAGAATTTCCAAAGCAATTCTTAAGTGCTCAGCATGCTCTTCTTCCGTCTTTGAATAAATCAAGATGTCATCAATAAATACAATCACGAATTTATCCAAATACCTTTTGAATACCATGTTCATCAGATCCATGAATGCTGCTGGCGCATTGGTCAAACCGAACGACATTACCAAAAACTCATAATGTCCATATCTAGTACGAAAAACAGTCTTGGGGATAACTTCAGCTTTAATCTTCAATTGATGATAGCTCAATCGCAAATCTATATTCAAAAATCATGCGGCTCCTTTTAACTGATCGAACAAATTGTCTATTCTTGGTAAATGATACTTATTCTTGATAGTGAGCTTATTCAATTCCTGATAGTCAATGCATAGTCGCATGCTGCCATCTTTCTTCTTCACGCACAATACCGGTGCACCCCACGGGGATACACTGGGTCTTATGATGCCTCGGTCTAGAAGATCTTGCAATTACGTTGACAATTCTTTCATTTCGACTGGTGCCATTCGATACGGAGCTTTCGAAACTGCTTCTGTACCTGACGCTAAGTCAATTGTAAATTCAATTTCTCGGTCTGGTGGTAACCCTGAAAGCTCGTCTGGAAAGACATTAGGAAATTCACACATAACTGGAATATCTTCTATTTTGGGACTTCTCTTCTCGGTATCTAAGACGTAAGCTATATACATTTCACATCCATGTTGAAGTAATCGGTTGGTCTGCATTACTGCCAGAAATTTCTTCCGCTGTTTTTCGCCTTTGAACATTACCGTTGCATTTTCCGCAGTTCGTAATTTTACTTTCTTGTTCGCACAATCAATTTGAGCATTATGACAAGCTAACCAATCCAACCTCAAAATGACGTCAAATTATCCTAGCTTAAAAGGAATCAAGTCTACGGAGAAATGATGTCCGGCTATTTCTGTATCACATGCAGGACACACTCGGTCTACTGGAACTTGGTCGTCATTCGCTAATATTATAATTAACGTCTCGCCCAACCATTCAATTTCGCAATGTAACTTATCAAAGAATTCTTCAGAAATAAATGCACGGGTAGCTCCAGAATCAATTAATACTTTTGAATTTACGGAATTCACCAAAAGCGTACCTGTAATTACACTAGGACTCTACACTGCTTCTTTTATTGTCATGTTGAAAGTTCTTGCTCTGGGTTGATTAGGCGGCGGTGGAGGAGGTAATGCCAACACTTTCGGAATACTAGTTGTCATTGCTGATCCTTTGTAATTCCTAGCGAGATGCCTTTTCTTTCCTCACTAGAAGCAAGTAATTTCTGCTGTTTTTCCCATTCGATATTTGTTAGAATAGTGCTTTTTCTGCTTGCATTTGAAACATGTCACATACGCTTTGATACAGACGAAGTATGTTTCCGTCCACAAATTCTGCAGTAAGGCACTGAGACTCCGACAATTCCCTATTAGTTGGGGGCTTGGAAACGATTACCTGTTTTCTGGATACCTTGTCCTATCCTTTTAAAATTCAAAATTTTCCGGGCTTGAAATCCCGACTTCCTGCTGGAGCGGTCTTGGAAACTTCCCTGTCCTCTTTCCTTTTGAGATCTTTCGCTTTCTTCCTCAATAATCAAGGCTTTTTGGACTACGGCGGTATACGTCGTTAATTCAAAAAATGCAACTTGCCCACGGATCCACGGTTGTAATCCTTCTTGAAACCTTTTGACTCGTTTTTCTTCAGTACAACTTATTCTGGGACAAACCTAGCCAACTCAGTAAATCTGGCTTCATACTCCGTCACGGACATACTTCCCTGCTTCAATTCCAAAAACTCAATCTGCATTTGATTCCTCACATAGCGAGGAAAATGTTTTTTTAAGAACAGCTCTTTAAACCTATCCCATGGAATAACATCTTTACCTTCTAAAGCCTTCTTAGATTCCCACCAATAATTTGTTCCTCCTTTCAACAAATAACTAGCAAAGCCAGTCTTCTGGTCTTCACCTACCTTCACTAGCGCAAATGTTTTCCCTATTTCTTTCAACCAAGTGGTAGCCTTAATAGGATCAGCTGACCCATCAAATTATGGAGGTTTAACCGACTGAAACTATTTGAAAGTAACATTAGGTATAGTTGGTGGCATCTGGGGCTCAGGACGAGGTGGCTGTTGTAACATTTGCTGTTAAATCTGCTGCTGCTGTTGCTACATCTGTTGTTGCATCATTACCATCTGTTGTTGCATCAGATGGAACATTTGGTTCATGGTATCATTGGTCTGTTCTTTGGAGTTGCTGTTAGAAGTCTCAGTCCTAGTCTTTCTCTTAGGTGCCTTTTGTTGATAATAAAATAAGTGATGTCTTTTTAACAGTTTATAAAAACAATTGAAAGTAAGTAAGAAAACAATTTATCTTGTATTAACAAAATTTGGATAATAGTTCGGAAAAAGAAAAACAGTCTGCTTAATATAAGAACAGGAAGTATAAACATTTTACGTTAATATAAAGACAGGAAATGTAAACAATTAAATAAAATGTTTGTTCTTCTCTCTTTTTTTGACAAAATTTAAAGTATGAAAAACTGTAAAACAATAAAGTAAAGGTAAATGCTGTAAAAATGTAAAGACTGAAATTTAAATAAAATAAAATTTGAAAAAGTTCATTTTATATACAACACCAGCTCTAGGTGTGAATGCTTGGTACAAAAAGTCTCGCTCTGCTGGTCATGGCTACTGCTACTGGTCAAACTAACTATGATAATTCAAGCTGCTACTACACACCTACACATTATACTAGCTGCATCTATGTACATCTGTCATCTCCACTACGTTAGTCCCCTGGTAGTCGAAATCTTAGAACCCCGGCGAAATACGCCTCAGCTCGTCTCGAAGTATCTGAACCAACGTCTGTGCTAAACGGAAAATCCTATAGAACTCCGCAAAAGAAGGTGGCTCGTCATGTGTCAAATCATCTAACTCCCATGTAGCACTCATCAAAACAGACTGTAACCTATGTCTCATCATATAATCTGGCTGTAATGAGGCTAACGGTCCTCGGTCTCTCGAATCAAACAAGTGCATAATCTCTCTACACTGAGCTCTCCAGTACTCAACGTCATCTCTCATAACACTGTACTCGTGATACGGTACCATGTGTGGCTGTGCAACATATCCTACTGACTCCTGTGACTGAACCCTCTGCATCCCTGCAGCACCCTGCTGTGGGAATCCCAACTGTAACTCTATCTCATGCTCACCCATACCCTCAACTGGAACCATCTGGAATATCTCTGGTTCTGGATCCTGTACTAGAATAGGAGGTAACACTGGTGGTGGTGGAAGCTCTGGCTCAATCACTGGCATGAACTGATGCTCTACTGGAAATGGAGGTGGAAGCATCGGCTCGAAGAACTCTATCAGATCAAACATCTCTACAGGATCATGAACTATCCCTGGCACTGATGGTGTTGGCTCCTAGAGCAATGATGGAAGAGGGGGAAATATATACTCAGACACTGGTGGAACCACTGGTGCAACTGGTCCTGTCACAGTCCTCTCGGATGAACCTGAATATCCTGATGATGCCATCTGATAATATACCAAAGAAAGAAGAAAGGTCACTAAATCATTCCTAGAACTAATACCTTCTTATCCTAATCTTACTTAAATCCTAACACTACTCTTCCTAATTGACTATTCCTATCCTATGTGATCTCCCTATCTTATCTTAATCCTAATATTCTTGTTTTCAGGGACCAAACTTACAACTCTGATGCCAAACCTGTAACGCCCTCCAGACTCGGGGTATAAGTCTGGGGGTTACTAGCTATTCACCAAACCTGTACAATCTGAATAATAACTAATAAAGAAATATATCTAAACCCCTTTAACATTGACCAAGATCATTTCAGGTTAAAGTATGAAAACAAGAACCCCTAACTACTTTATTACAAACCAAATTCAAAATCTTACAACTCTCTTTATTACAAACCATTGTCTAACCAGTTTTAAACTAATTTTATCTTTTATTTTTACAAACACACTAACTATCTACACTCCACCTTTTCGAGCAACTCAAAGCTTTCTTCCTGGATTGGGATCAACACCTTGGGTATGAGAGGATCCCGAGGCTTGACCCGCTTCTTTACCACTCGAGTCCTGATGGGTTTCATATTCCTTCTTAACTGAAAACAATAAGGTGAATAACAACAAAAAGAGGTGAACCAAAAATTGCTCAACAATTCTGCAAAATATAAACAGTGTTAAATTAGTTTAAATAAAACGGTAATCTGGGTATATCTGCAAAGATATAACCCCGCGAGAATAGAAAGAAGGCCACTGCTGGCGAGTACAAATGAACTAAACTGGACACAAGTTCGCATCTATACCCTGCTGATCAGCCAGGATACAGTGCAGATATATATCCCACTATATAGATCCAGTCGAGCACCTAGGCACTACGACCCATCTCAAGGATCCGGTTATGTCCCGGTCCTTAGGATTAAGTAAACTTAATCCCCAAAAATATCACTATCCAGTCCATGGAGTAGCAACCGGAACAATCGATATGCTTTAATATATTCTAATCACCAGAATATATCAATATATGTGAGTAACAATTGGAATATGAATAAGGAATTCAAAGAAAAGGAGACATCAAGAATTGAAATGAATATGAATAAAAGAATAACAAGTGTGTATCAGTGTTTATGAATAAGAATCAAAAGAGTGCAAACGTGATAAGAATATGAAGAAATATCACTATTCTGAAATTAGAATAGGGGAAAAACTTGCCTTCTGCGCGACTCACTTCAATTATATCACCTTCTTCTATCACCGACTCAACCTGTCTTGCTGGCTTAGCTTCTGTTAGAGAAATAGACTGGTTCAGTCATTTCGTACTTCAATTACGTCTTGAACCGACTTGACATCGTTACTATTGTTTACCCATGCGCTTATGATTGACTCATATATTATATATTAGCAAGTAAGACTTGATTAACCACATAATACACATAAGCATATAAGTCACATAATCGTTTTTATAGTTAAAATAATTTTTAGAATCAAAATCGACTCGCTGATCGCTTAAATGATCATTATCTAACTTGTTCCCTATTTTTCGGAATTTATCGGACTTGTCTTGGCATGCAATTTGGCTTATAATCAAATAAATTACAAGGTCAACTAATTTCTAGAAGAAATTAGGTTTTAATATTATTTTTAATGAAATTATTTAATTTTTCTGAGTCAAAGGGCTTTCGTTTCGCTCGAATCAGACTAAAGGTCTATTTAATATCAATTAAACACAGATAATTCAATTTATTATTCAATATAAATAATTATTACTGATTTTTAAACCCTAAAATAATTTTTAAATAATTATTTAAGAAAAATCAGAACTGAAAATGATTTTTGTATAATTTTTGGAATTAAAATGAATTTATTATGATTTATTGAAAATTATTTGATTAATTATCAAAATAATTAATCATTTTTAAATAATTAATAAATAAATAATAAATAATTAAGAAAATAATTAAATCTGATTTTTAAAAAATATTTCAGAATTATTTATAATATAAATCAATTAATTAAATAATTAATTAATCAATTTATAAAATAAATAAAATTGATTTTATAATTAAAATAAAATAAAAGTAAAAATAATTTCCAGAAACAATTGTCAGAAATCAATCCCTGACAATTTCAGATCAAAACCGGGTTCTGGAAACGGGTCAAACGGGTTGGATTCCGGGTCATGAAGAACATGACCGAAATTTTCCCAGAAACCGGCCACCGGAGCACATTACGGTGGGCCAATTTCAGACCAAAAATGACTTAATTTTGGATCGTTTTTTCACATGGTTTCAATCCCACATCAACTGAACAATATAACTCCGGCCAAAACGAACCAAAAGCATCACAGAATCTCCATCTCCGATCACAACCGACATCAACTCCGGCCAAGAATCGAAATCACAGAATCGTACATGAAATCAAACGTTCTATAGTGCAAACTGAAGTTAAGAACACATATAATCGAAGCCCTAACATTTCAAGAACCAAATTTTCATAGAAATTACGGAGTTGTGATTTGAAATCAGACATAAACCCTAATAATCGTGAATCAGTATCCAGGAATCGTTTATGCAATTAAACACCATGAATCGACTTTAAATCATCTAAAAAAGCTATTTCAATCATCAAAACATCATAATAACCCTATAATCAAAAAACCCTAATTCGAACATAAACCCTAGAAATCAAAAATCAAAAACTACGGATTAAAACATGAAATTCATGCTAGAAACAGAAAGAACAGATCAAAACCTTCGATTTGGGTACTTGAATCACACAATTTGATGCTGTAATCAGTGAGAAATCACGGCTTGAATTCCTGACCCGACCCTGTTCGTCCCAACACGATTTCAGAGAATTTTGTGAATTTTTCTGATTTTTAATGATTAATTATAATTAATTAAATAAAAATTAGGCTATTTATAGTATGTTAGGTCACACTTTCACTGTAGAGGGGGTGAATACAGTGTTTATTACAATCAAATCAAACTTCAAGAACTTATGTAACAGAAAACAAACTCTATTTAAACAATAAACTCTGTTACAATCTGGAACTGTTATCTCTCAGTGATGAACAAAATATCACGAGAGCTGCTAGGGTTATAATAAATAATATTCTCGATAATGATAACACTTATAGTGTAAACCCTATGTCTGTGTTTATATACTACACAGTTACAAGATATTCGCTAATTGATATGGAATATAATTCTGCTTCCTAAAATATATCAATCAGATATCTTCTATTCCAAGTATTCCATTCTTCACGGAATTCCTTCTTCATGCATATCTCTTCTTATGTTTATCTTGATCTTCTTAACTTTAATCAGCTACTGTCCTTATCTGATCGTCCTTCAGCACTTAAGTTCTGATATCTATCTCCTGATAACATAAGTACTGATATCCCTTAAGTTCTGACTTCCAGTATAAGTACTGATCAGTTAAGTACTGATTTGTTCTGTTCAAATAAGATCTGAAATCTAAACATAAAACATATTAGCCATGACATTATCAAATATATCTAACAATCTCCCCCAACTTGTAAATTAACAAAATATACAAGTTTAACAGATATTTGATGATGTCAAAAACATTAAGTACAAATGCATGAGAAATAGACAAGATAACTACAACTTACAGTCCTTAAAGTTTTTACCAATTCAACTTCTGATAACAACTTCAATCTGTATAAATATCAGAATTTAAGCAGTTGTAGATCTTCGACTTGGCTTCATCATTTTCTGATCTCTCTGATGTCAGGAGTTGTTCTGAGATAATTCTTCAACAAACATTTCTCAGCATATCTGAGTTCATCAATCATTCTCCGTTTGACATCTTTAAGCTCTGCAGTATCTTCACCAGTTTGAAATATTGCAGCTCTGAGATCATTAATCTTTGCTTTTCTCAACTCCCGATCTAGTCTTATGACATAAGCTTTATTAGACTCTAGATTGAATTCAAGCCCCTTAATACCAAGATATGTTCTGATCTGTGCAGTATTAGGCTTCATATCAACAATATCACCATTGTGATTTCTGTACTTTGGAACATATCTGCTGTCAGACTTAACAGAATAAAGTCTTTTCTGTCTCTGAATCTGTTCCTTTAAGTAGTTTGCAGCAGTCTCTGTTATTCTGTCATCCACTTGAAGTAAGAATAATACATGCTCCAATTCTTCAAAATACTTCAATGGAATGGCATTTTGTCTTATATGATAAACCCTACCATCTGTCATGAAATACAACATGATGTATTCTTTCAAGAAGGTATGGTAAACCATCTGTACAGATTCTAGTTGATTCAATCTCTCAGGAGTTGCTCCAATACCTGGTTCACTCAAGGAAGTTGGATCATCGGTAGTGTTGTGTACTCTTCTTTCATCAGCACTTCCCAATCCAGTTTTATCTCTAGCTTCCTTTCCAGTAACTACTCTTGCTTCAAAACCACTTGAAGTAGTCTTCAAAGATTGAGTCTGTTTTGCTTTAGTGAATCCTGGTAGGAGTGTTTTAGATTTATTTTCTGATATCAAGTTAACTTGAGCACTGTCAGAGGTTACTTGCTTCTTCTGAATATCAGAACTTACAATTTCTTGACTCTGAACAACTTGAGCCATGTCAGAGGTTGTTTTAAGAACTTTTCTTGAAGTCAGAGCAAGATTATCTTTTCCATCAGTAATTTCTTCTTCATCAGGAGGTACATAAGGCTTGATAGGTTCACCAACCTTTTCTTTACCCTTGGATCTTGGATCTATCTGTGGTTGTGATCTAGCCAAAGTTTCTTCAGTATGTATCCTTTCTTTGATCACAATGCCTTTAGGTTTTGGAAGTAACTTTTTACCAGAAGCTTCAGATTTAGATGTGACTTTCTCTGATTTAAGTCTGGCTTCTTCTTCCTTTAAACTTTCCAAGTCCATCCCTGGATTTTCTTGAAGAAATAACTGTCTTGACATTTCCTCATCAAGATCTAGAAGTTCATCAGAACTTATCCTTTTACCAGCAGCAGAACTTATTCTTTTCCCAGTATCAGAACTTGTTCTGTGACTAGCTTGTCTTGATGTAAACCTTCTACCTTGACTATGACCACCACCCATTCCAGAGTTTCCTTGGTCATCTTTTCCATCATCCTTTCCTTGCAGTGACTTGTTGGTTTTGCATTTGGACTTAATTACCTTCTCCCCCTTTTTGGCATCAGCAGGTAATAAAAGAGAGATAAGTAGTTCCACTGAGGTCTGGATTTCAGTAAGTTGTGATTGCTGAGAAGCTTGATTTGTCAGAATTTGATCAATCTGAGCTTGTTGCTTCTCTTGAGTTTTCTCAATATAAGCAACCCTGTCAATGGTAGGTTGGAAGAACTTTTTCTTATCAAGTTTCCAAACTTGTTCCTGTTTAATAAAGTTCTCCTGAATCTTGTGTAGCTCTGCATGAGTGTTGGAATGAAGACCTTGTAGATGTTTAGTACTCAATGCAGTGACTCTAAGCTGGATTTTAAAATCATCAGAATGTAACATTTCATCAGCTTTAGTCAAGTGCTCAGCAAGATGTAAAGCATTTGGAACACATGAAACTGAGTTCCATTCCTTAGTCCACTCCTGACCTGCAGGAGTTTCACTCCAAGGTACTGGTGCATCCCTGATAACAAACTCCTTTAGCAGTTCAGACTTAGGAGGAGTATGTCCTGAAGGACCTGCTTCATCAGCATCTACAGTTGTAGCAGCTTCACCAGTATCTCCAACATTTGCAGCATCAGAACTTAAATAATCAGTATCTTCTGATAAGACAACTGTATGAGTAGCAATGGAGGCTTCAACATCCTCTAATTGCTGATCTGATACTAAGTTCTGATCAACAGCCATATCCTGATGCTCACCTAAAATCTGATCATCATCTTGATGCAGAGAAGGTGTTAGTGATAACTCAGGAGTTTGAACAGCATCAGTAACAGGTGTTGTGGAAGGATTATTTGCTGTTGGAGCTTCTAAGAAAAGTATTTCAGGCACAACCAAGTTCTGAATATCAATTTCAGCACTTGTGCCTGGATCAACAAGAGATATAGAAGGTGAATTAGCCTTGTCAGATACAGGTTCCTGAGATGGAGTTGATGGAGAAGAAGTGACTGGAGCAAATTCCTTGTCTTGTGAGATCAGAGATTCCTGATCCCCTTCCTTAGCTGCTTCCTCCTCATCATCTGAAACTGGCCTCTGTGCCCTCTGTTTCTTGTACTTCCTTGTTGATTTGGATTCCTTGGGAGTTGCAGGAACCGTCATACGTCTAAGCCTCTTGAGAAGCCTAGAACCCCCAATTGCAGAATCCTTCTGAGAAGTTGCCTTCTCAGCTTCATTTATCATAGGTTCTGAAGAGGGAATCTGATCCTCAGAATCTGATTCATCTCTCAAAGTAATCCTCCTCTTCTTCTGAGACTGTTACCAAATTTTACTCACAGATAAGTCAAGTAAAGGGTTAGACTGAAAAATCAGAACTTAGACCTATACCAGAACTTAACAGTCATCAGAACATAATGTCTTAACTCGAACAAGGAATATCTATCTTAGTAAATACTCATACAAGTTCTTAGTTATGAACGTCAGAACTTAATCATCAGAACGTGTAACTAGAACTTGTCCTCAGAATTTGTGCAAAAGTGACACAATGACTGTTGATCTAAAATAACATAGACCACCACAGAAATTTCATCATTCATATGGAGTGATGTGTGTGTGCATTAAGCTAAATAACAGACAAAGAGTAAAGTCTGATCTACTTCAGTACATCTTAGAAATAAGTCATAATTAAAATTTTGCTAAAGAGCTGTCATTATCCTGAAACCTACTGATAAATGAGTTCATGCATGAGTTCACCTCTACTGTTTTTGTGCTAATTTTATGCATCTTTTGAAATTCTATTTTACAGAGGCTTCTCAGTGTAAGTGAGTCACGACTGTTTATCAGAATTTATGCTATTATCAGAGTATTTCTCCAGTAATCATAGAGTGTGAAAAGTCACCAAGAAAATATTTTACTTTTCTAATGCATATTTACTTAATACCAGCAATGCACTTGGGTCGTCCCTTTCACATTTTTACTCTAGATCTCAAAGGAGTACCTGATATTATTCTTTGATTATTGTTCTTCTTCTTTTGATAAGTGAGGTTTATCAGCACTTAGTACATTCAGCAGTTTTACTAGAATCAGAACTTAAACAGATGAGTAGCATTATTCTAATTTGTGACTTAGTAATAAGATATACAAAGTAAACTTAACTAAGCTCAGTTATCAGAATTTGCTTGTGTCATAAGATTTCCACAGAAATAATTACTTCTTTCATGGGATCATTTGTTTATTGAAGACTAGTAGGTCAGTATCTAGCACAGTTATCCTCATAGGATTGAATAGTTACTGAAACAGACATATCACTTATCAGAGTTTAGAAACATATATCAGACAACAGTCAGTACTTAAAGACATTTATCAATTAATGCACAGAATATACAAAGAGATTAATTCTGTAAATACTGATCATAAAGTCTGATAACATAGAACAAGTTTAAGCAGATTTAGAGAAAGAACCTGAAATCATTCCAAGTTCATTTACCAATTTTGAAAAGGTAGCTTCACACAGTGGTTTTGTGAAGATATCTGCTACTTGTTGATCTGTGGGAACAAAATGCAATTCCACTGTACCTTCATCCACATGTTCCCTGATGAAATGGTACCTGATGCTGATGTGCTTTGTCATAGAGTGTTGAACTGGATTACCTGTCATAGCAATAGCACTTTGATTATCACAGTAAATAGGGATTTTGAAATACGTTAACCCATAATCTAGTAACTGATTCTTCATCCAGAGAATCTGTGCACAGCAGCTTCCTGCAGCAATATACTCTGCTTCTGCAGTTGATGTGGAAATTGACTTTTGTTTCTTGCTATACCAAGAAACCAACCTGCCTCCAAGAAATTGGCAGCTACCACTTGTGCTTTTCCTGTCAATTTTGCAACCTGCAAAATCTGCATCTGAGTAACCTATTAATTTAAAATCTGATTCTCTAGGATACCATAATCCTAGATCAGCTGTTCCTTTAAGATACTTAAAGATTCTTTTTACAGTTGTTAAGTGAGGTTCTCTTGGATCTGCTTGAAATCTTGCACAAAGACAGGTAGCAAACATGATATCTGGTCTACTAGCAGTTAGATAGAGAAGTGAGCCAATCATACCTCTGTAATCAGTAATATCTACTGAATTACCAGTATCCTTATCCAGTTTTGTTGCAGTGGCCATGGGAGTGGATGCACTTGAACAGTCTTGCATTCCAAATTTTTTCAGCAAGTTTCTGGTGTACTTAGATTGACAAATAAAAGTTCCTTCTTCACTCTGCTTGACTTGAAGGCCCAGAAAATAACTAAGTTCTCCCATCATACTCATCTGATATCTTGACTGCATTAGGTTGGCAAACTTTTTGCAAAGTTTGTCATTTGGAGACCCAAAAATAATATCATCAACATAAATCTGGATCAAAAGTAAGTCCTTGCCATGGTTGAGATAGAACAATGTTTTGTCAATAGTTCCTCTGTTGAATCCACTTTCCAGAAGAAACTGAGCTAAAGTCTCATACCATGCTCTAGGAGCTTGCTTAAGTCCATAAAGTGCTTTATCAAGCCTGTAGACATAATCTGGATGTTTGGAATCTACAAAGCCTGGAGGTTGTTCAACATATACTTCCTCTTCCAATTCTCCATTGAGAAAAGCACTTTTCACATCCATTTGAAAGACAGTAAACTTTTTGTGAGCAGCATAAGCCATGAATATCCTTATGGCTTCTAACCTAGCAACTGGAGCAAATGTTTCATCATAGTCAATTCCCTCCTGTTGAGAATATCCTTTTGCAACCAGCCTTGCCTTGTTCCTTACAATTATGCCATCACTGTCAGTTTTGTTTCTGAATACCCACTTTGTACCAACAACCGATCTATTCTTGGGTCTTGGCACTAAGGTCCAGACTTTGTTTCTTTCAAATTCATTCAACTCTTCCTGTATTGCTTGCACCCAATTAGCATCTTGAAGAGCTTCTTCCACTTTCTTTGGCTCAGACTGAGAGAGAAAAGAATTGTAAAGACATTCATTCGAAGTACCTGTTCTAGTTCTGACACCTGCCTCAGGATTTCCAATTATTAAATCAGGTGTATGTGATTTTGTCCACTTCCTTGCAGATGGAAGATTTTCTCTAGAACTGGATGCTCCCCCATGATTCATGCTGTCTTCGGTTTCATTTTCTGATACTCCCCCTGAAACTATGCTCTCTGAGTTGGATCCTTCAGTATTTAGATTTTCAGTACTGTCAGTACTTGGCTTATCAGAACTTGACGAATCAGAATTTGAAGAGCCAGATGTATGTTCTGATGCTTCTTGAGATGTGATAATATCTTGAGTATGCCCCCCCTGCATTGGTGCATCTTCCTTTGACTTAGTCACCACAGTTTCAATAACATCAGAGTTTAATCCATCAGAATTTACAGTATCAGGACTTAGACTGTCAGGACTTGAGATATCAGAATATGAATCTTCATTTTCAAATCTCAGCTTATCATGATCAATGCAATCTTCAAGTCCAGTGATCTTCTTGTCATCAAAAGAGACATTGATAGATTCCATGACCACTTTTGTTCTCAAATTATAGACTCTGAAGGCTTTTGTAGAAAGTGGATATCCTACAAAGATTCCCTCATCAGCTTTTAGATCAAACTTGGATAGCTGTTCAGGATGAGTCTTGAGAACAAAACACTTACATCCAAATACATGAAAGTATTTGAGATTTGGCTTTTTGTTCTTCACCATCTCATATGGTGTTTTTCCATGCTTGTTAATGAGTGTTGCATTTTGAGTAAAACAAGCAGTCTGCACAGCTTCAGCCCAGAAATAGGTTGGAAGCTTTGCTTCTTCAAGCATTGTTCGTGCAGCTTCAATTAGAGTTCTATTCTTCCTTTCAACAACTCCATTTTGCTGTGGAGTTCCAGGAGCAGAAAATTCCTGCTTTATTCCATGATTTTTGCAGAACTCTTCCATTATCAAATTCTTGAATTCAGTGCCATTATCACTCCTCAAAATTTTCACAGAATTTTTGATCAATTTATCCAGATGTTTGACATGATCAATCAGGATAGATGCAGTTTCACTTTTTGTGTGCAAGAAATACACCCATGTGTATCTGGTGAACTCATCTACTATGACCAACGCATATTTCTTCTTTGCAATAGACATGACATTCACTGGACCAAATAGATCAACATGAAGTAGATAATAAGGCTCAAGAATTGATGATTCAGTCTTGCTCTTGAACGAAGATTTTCTTTGTTTAGCCTTCTGACATGAGTCACAAAGACCATCAGGAACAAACACTGATTTTGGCAGTCCTCTCACAAGATCTTTCTTGATCAGTTCATTTATCTTGTTGAAGTTTAAATGAGAGAGTTTCTTGTGCCAATTCCAGCTTTCTTCAGTTGAGGCTCTACTCACTAAACAGATTGCAGAACCATCAGAACTTGTTGAAAGCTTAGCTTCATAAATGTTACCACGCCTGAATCCCTTCAGAACAATTTTTCCTTTAGATTTACTAACTATTTCACAATGTTCTGCAAAGAAATCAACATGATAACCTCTGTCACAGATTTGACTTATACTCAGTAAGTTGTGTTTAAGTCCTGAGACCAGAGCTACATCTTTAATAATGACATTCCCAAGATTGATATTGCCATATCCCAAAGTTTTTCCAATGTTGCCATCTCCATAAGAAACACTTGGGCCAGCTTTCTCCACAAAGTCTGATAGCAGGGCCTTATTTCCAGTCATATGTCCTGAACATCCACTGTCCAGAACTAAAATATTTTTCCTGTTGCCCTGCAATCAAAAAGACCACTAATTATTAGTTTTAAGGACCCAGACTTGCTTGGATCCTTTGGCCTTTTTAGGTTTGTTAACATTTGCAGCGGATTTAACATCAGATTTTATGTTAACAGTTTTCTTATCAGAACTTATACTAGAAGGAACAACAGAAACTTTCTTTAAAGAAGGTTTTATTTGATAATAATCATAGTACAAACTATGATATTCCTTACAAGTATAAATGGAATGCCATAAACTACCACAATGAAAACAAGGATTTTGTGGTTTGTATCTAACAGACTGACTCTTAACTCCTGACTTTGTAGATAAGGAGTTAATATTCTTATTCTTCCTGCAAAAAGAAGCCAGATGGTTAGAACTTCCACAGTTATGACATGCTTTCCTAGGAGCATCAGGAACAGATTTATAGTTATTGCTTTTATTCACACCTTCCTTTCCATTCCTGTTTTTCCTAGGTGATTTTACCTTGTTTGCATTCTTAACATCTTTCAGCTTATGCTTAAGCTGCTTCTTTGTCATTAAGCCTATGTTAACTTCAGCTGTCTTTTCCTGTTTTAGTTTGTCAGAAGCTAATTCCTTTTTAACTTCTGATTTCTCATTTTCGGATTTTTCAGTTACAAACTTAACAGGTTTTAACTTCGGCTTTTGCTTATCAACAGGCTTAATTTCTACAGTTCCTTTTTTATTTTCTCCATAGCCTAAGCCCTCTTTCCAGTTTTCACTGCTTAGCAAATTTTGAGTTATTTTGCCAGAGTTAGTCCAAGTTCTGATAATATCTCTCTCCTTTTCTAACTCAGTTTTTAGAGATTCATTCATTTTTAGCACTTCATCCCTAACATAAAAAGCATCATCTCTATCCTGCTGAGTTTGATGAAACATGACTAACTCTTTTTCTAAGAAATCATTTCTTTTCCTAAAAGCAAGATTTTCAGAAGTTAATCTTTCACATGTTAAAGTTTGATCTCTATAACTAACAAACATGGTTTTAAGATATCTTCTCAACTCATTAATATCATCAGTATGAAAAGCATAAGTAGTCTGAGGTACCTTTGTTTCAGCAGCTTCAGAACTGCTCTCAGAACTTGATTTATCAGCATTTGCCATCAATGCATAGTTCTCCTCACTTTCAGAGTCTGAGGTGTCTGTCCAGCTTTTCTGCTTTGTGACAAGAGCTTTGCCTTTGTCATTCTTGGTCTTCTTGCAATCAGGAGATATGTGGCCTTTCTCACCACAATTATAACATTTAACATTAGCGTAATCTCCTCTGTCAGACTTTCCTCCTCTTCCTTCAGATCTTCTGAAATTCTTCTTATCAGAACTTATGCCTTTCCTGGAAAACTTCTTTCCCTTCCTGAACTTCCTGTATGCAATCTTTGTGATTCCTTTCACCATAAGAGCACACAGCTTCATCATCTCCTCATCAGCATCAGTTTCAGGCAAGCTTTCAGAATCTGAGTCATCATCACTCTCAGAACTTGATGACTCAGTATCAGATTTTATGATAAGAGCTTTACCCTTATCTTTCTTTGAGGAAGGTGGTTTGGGGGATTCCTCTTCAACCTTGAGAGCAACTGTCCTTGACTTTCCTCCTTTCCTCTTGCTTCTTTGTTCCATCTCAAGTTCATGAGTCTTGAGCATTCCATAGATTTCATCAAGAGTTGTTTCATCAAGATTGTAGTTGTCTCTTATTGTTGTTGCCTTCAAATCCCAACATTCAGGAAGAGCTAACAGGAATTTGAGGTTTGTATCTTCAAGATCATACTCCTTATTTACTAATGACAAGTCATTCAAGAGTTTGACAAATCTATCATATACATCAGTCAATGACTCATTAGTCCTAGAGTCAAAGTGTTCATACTCTTGAGTGAGTATTGTCTTCCTGTTCTTCTTAACTGTTTCAGTTCCTTGACACCTTGTCTCCAGTGCATCCCATATCTCCTTAGCAGTCTTGCAGTTGATTACCCTGTTTGACATTACATTATCAATGGCACTATGCAATAAGTGACGTACCTTTGCATCCTTAGCAATAGATGCTATATCTTCAGCAGTGTAATCATTCTTTTCCTTTGGTACGGTCATTGCTGCTTCACCTGCAACTACAACAGCGAGCTTGGTAGGTTTGTGAGGCCCTTCCTTGATTCTATCAAGGTATTCTGGATCTGTTGCTTCCAGAAACATGGTCATCCTTACCTTCCATATGGGATATTCAGATGGTCTCAATATGGGAACTCTGATAGTCTCATATCGACTCTGAGTTGATGTCTTTGATGATTCCTCAGTTTTGGTAGGCTTAGTTGGAGTTTCTGTGTCAGACATGATTGTGTTTGGATCTTTAACTGTATGTGTGTTAACAGATAGCTCTGATACCACTTGTTAGGTCACACTTTCACTGTAGAGGGGGTGAATACAGTGTTTATTACAATCAAATCAAACTTCAAGAACTTATGTAACAGAAAACAAACTCTATTTAAACAATAAACTCTGTTACAATCTGGAACTGTTATCTCTCAGTGATGAACAAAATATCACGAGAGCTGCTAGGGTTATAATAAATAATATTCTCGATAATGATAACACTTATAGTGTAAACCCTATGTCTGTGTTTATATACTACACAGTTACAAGATATTCGCTAATTGATATGGAATATAATTCTGCTTCCTAAAATATATCAATCAGATATCTTCTATTCCAAGTATTCCATTCTTCACGGAATTCCTTCTTCATGCATATCTCTTCTTATGTTTATCTTGATCTTCTTAACTTTAATCAGCTACTGTCCTTATCTGATCGTCCTTCAGCACTTAAGTTCTGATATCTATCTCCTGATAACATAAGTACTGATATCCCTTAAGTTCTGACTTCCAGTATAAGTACTGATCAGTTAAGTACTGATTTGTTCTGTTCAAATAAGATCTGAAATCTAAACATAAAACATATTAGCCATGACATTATCAAATATATCTAACATAGTAGTAAAATTAATACTCCTAATTAAAATTAAGGTCCTAATTTTACATCTTTTAAAATTAATAAGCTCCTAATTTTATAATTTTTTAGTATTAAAATTTAATTTATAAATATTTTATATATACAATATATATGCCAAAATTTTCCAAAAATTGTGAATAATGCAAAAATACAAAGAAATGGTATTAATGAAAGTCCTATAATTTTATAAAAATAAAAATGTGATTTCTGTCGGGGGGGGGGGGGGTTTAACACCCAATGGGGCCCGGAAAAGTCATTTTTCGCGAAACGAGAAAATTTGTAAAATACTTAGATATTCAGAATAATGCGATAGTAAAAGCCGTTTGATAAAAAATAAGGCCCATTGTTTTATTTGAAATACCTGCTTTAAAATCATGATTTGGGTCGTAAAACTTTTGAAATGAAAGCTATGAATGCAAAAATAAAGTATCTGAAAAATATCTTAAAAATACCGGGACGACACAGAATGCACATAACACATAGCAATTAGGGTTTGACAGTTAATTCCACATAAATGACACATTAACACATATAATTTATTATAAATATGATATAATATAAACGTAAATTTCCCAGACATTGCATCTGTCCTAAGGGCTCCATAGAGATTTCGTGACATACTTTCCCTGCCGACCTAATACCTTTTGAGTTAGGAGAATTTGATGTTATTTTAGGCATGAATTGGTTGTCTCTGTACAAGGCAAATATTGACTGCAAGAAAAAGAGAGTTGTTATGTATACCACAGATAATGTAAGGATAAGATACCAAGGACAGAAGCAGGATAAGAAGTTTATTTCAGTACTGCAAGTAAAGAAATTGTTGTGGCAAGGGTGTGAAGCATATTTGGCTCATATGGTGGATACTAAGAAAGAGACCCCTACCTTGGATGAGATCCCTATAGTAAGAGAATATCCCGACGTCTTTTCGGAAGAATTGCCAGGCTTACCACCTGATCGAGAAATAGAGTTCTCCATTGATTTGATACTAGGAGCCGAACCAGTTTCTAAAGCTCCATATCGAATGGCTCCAGTGGAAATGAAGGAATTGGCCAAGCAACTTCAGGAACTATTGGATAAGGGAGTTATCCGACCCAGTGTTTCTCCGTGGGGTGCTCCAGTGTTATTCGTAAAGAAGAAGGATGGAAGTATGAGGTTATGCATTGACTACAGAGAGCTGAACAAGTTGACAATAAAGAACAAGTATCATTTACCACGCATCGACGATTTGTTTGATCAGCTTAAGGGAGCATGTTATTTTTCAAAGGTTGATTTAAGATCTGGCTACCATCAATTGAATATAAATCCCGAAGATATCCCCAAGACTGCATTCAAAACAAGGTATGGCCATTATGAGTTCTTAGTGATGTCATTTGGATTGACCAATGCACCAGCAGCTTTTATGGATTTAATGAACCGAATGTATAAGGAGTACTTGGATAAATTTGTTATTTTATTTATTGATGACATCCTCATATATTTAAAGACTCCAGAAGATCACGCAACGCATCTAAGGATTGCCCTTCAAAGGTTAAGAGAAAAGCAACTATATGCGAAGTTCTCCAAGTGTGAGTTTTGGTTGACAGAGGTACAGTTTCTTTGGCATGTGGTAAGCAAGGAAGGTATCAAGGTAGACCCTGTAAAGATTGAAGCCGTATCCAAATGGGAGCAACCAAAGACTTCAACGGAAATAAGAAGTTTTTTTGGGCTAACAGGATATTACCGAAGGTTTATAAAGGATTTCTCTAAGATCGTATCTCCATTAACCAAGTTAACCAGGAAGAATGAGAAATCCATTTGGACGAAGAAGTGTGAAGAAAGCTTCTAGGAATGGAAGAGGAGACTAGTGTCAGCTTCAGTATTAGCATTGCCGGATGAGACGGGAAATTTTATGATTTATACCGACGCTTTTTTGAAAGTTTTAGGTTGTGTATTGATGCAACACGACAAAGTCATCGCCTATGCCTCCAGAAAACTAAGCCTCACGAACAAAAGTATCCAGTCCATGACCTTGAGTTGGCAGCTATAGTTTTTACTTTAAAATTGTGGAGACATTATTTGTATGGAGAAAAGTGTGATATTTACAAGGATCACAAGAGCCTGAATTATATATTTACCCAGAAGGATTTAAATATGAGACAGAGAAGATGGCTAGAGTTAATCAAGGACTATGATTATTCCATTAACTATCACCCTGGTAAATCCAATGTGGTGTTTGATGCCTTGAGCAGAAAAGAAAAGCTGAATATGGTTCAAATTGCGGATGTGCTAGCACGAGACTTAGAAAAGATGGAGATTGAAGTTCGAGTACCAAGAGTCAGTCATGATCGACTATACGAGATTACCTTCCATCCAGCATTAATGGAGAAGAACAAAAGATGTCAAGAAGGAGTGATGGAACAGAAATTGGATAATCCGACATGAGAAGAACTATGTACCCAAAAGGATAGCCAAGGTATGTTGAGATTCTCTTCCAAAATTTGGATTCGCAATGTGACGGAATTGAAGAATGAAGTGTTACCCGAAGCGCACAACTCTCAGTTTTCCATCCACCCTGGTACCACTAAAATGTACCAAGACTTGAAGAAAAACTTCTGGTGGCCAGGAATGAAGAAGGATATTACCAATTGGGTTAGCAAATGTCATGTGTGCCAAACGGTAAAAGCGGAACATCAACGGCCAAGTGGATTGTTACAACCTCTGGAGATTCCCCAGTGGAAGTGGGAAGAGATTGCAATGGATTTTATGGTGGGATTGCCAAAGACGAGAACTAATCACGACGCTATTTAGGTAATCATTGACATATTGACATAGTCAGCACATTTCCTCCTGATCAATGAAAGGTATTCTTTGGAAAAGTTAGTTAAGTTGAACTGGATGAGATAGTGACCAATCATGGAGTTCCAGTCTCCATTGTATCAGATCGAGACCCGAGGTTCTATTCAAGGTTTTGGACCAAGTTCCATGAATGTTTAGGAACCAAGATCATCCCCAGACAGACGGTCAAAGTGAGAGAACAATCCAGACCATAGAAGACATATTAAGAGTTTGTGCTTTGGATTTTAAGGGAAATTGGGATGAACACTTACCGTTGATTGAGTTTTCGTACAACAATAGCTATCATGTAAGCATTGGAATGCTTCCTTACGAAGCTTTGTATGGACGTAAGTGTAGATCACCATTGTATTGGGATGAAGTAGGAGAGAAGAAAATGTTAGGCCCCGAGCTGGTTGAGTAGACCATATATGCAGTGGCATTGATTTGAAAAAGGTTAGAACCAACCCATGATAGACAAAGAAAGAATACAGATTTGTATCAAAAGGCTATGAACTTTGAAGTAGGGTCATTGGTATTACAGAAGGTATCACCTTGGAAAGGATTAGTGTAATTTGGTCAGAAAGGTAAGCTTAGCCCCAGATTTATTGGGCATTTGACATTTTGAAGAAAGTAGGAAAAGTTGTTTACGAGGTAGCGTTGCCGTCGCAGATGCATCATATCCATAATGTGTTCCACGTATCCATTTTAAAGCCCTATGTTCCTGATTTGAATCAAGTCATAGAATATGAACCAATTGAGCTTCAGCCAGATTTGTCCTATGTGAAACAGCAAATCCAGATCTTAGATCGTAAAGAGCGAGTCTTTACGAAAAAGTCAAATCCATAGTGAAAGTCCTTTGGAGAAATCCTCGAGTAGAAGAGTCTACTTGGGACTTAGAGTCAGACATGCTTGATAAATATCCTCATTTTTCAGCTAAGGCAGATAGTGGGGACAAAATCTTTTTAAGGGGAAAGGATATAACGACTCTTATATTTTCTTATTATTTTAAAAATGTAATTATTGAATAACTAATTAAATAAAATATGTGTGTTGGCTTTGACATTCGTGTATTGGTTTTTATTGATTATCTGTGATTAGTGGTGAATATGATGGAATTGCGTAATTAATTATTGAGTGATATGGTTTTGTTTCACTTTTAAAAGTAATTTTATTACATTTTTATTTTCATAAATATTTGGATTGTCTCTAAAATTGGTTTTATAATTTTATAATTTCAATAGTTATTTTTAGGATTTTATAAAATTGAGAAATCAATATTATATTAATGATCTATCTTTAAATGATTTTGTGATTACATTTATTTGTAAAATCCATATTTAATTCCAAGATTCTTCAAAAAATTACGAAACTCATATTTTATTAAGTTCATAATATTCTGATAATTTGAAAATTATTTTGGAAATTATTGGGATTAATTTCACCGGCGCGTTGATTCGTTTAATTGTTAAAATCGGGTACAAATTGCGTTTCAAAAATTGTTTTAAAATTACGAAATTTATGTTTTTATTAACTTCGGGATATTTGTAACATTTTAAGAGTATTTTCATAATTTTATGAAATTGTTTTATGTACACCTCGGTCCGTTAATTTTGAATTCCAGGGCAAAACAGGTCTTTAAAACTTTGTATTTATCTTAACATCACGTGTCAGTTTTTAGTAAACAGAAGGACACGTGTTATTCTTTTACAACATCTGTCAGCAACAAAATAAAAAAAATATAAAAAATAATAAAAACAGGGCACCCCCTTTTTCATTCAGCACCCTGTTGTCTCTCTCTCTCTTAAATATCTCTTGTCTCTCTCTCTCGGTTATTTCTGTTTCTCTCCTTTCCTATCTCGATTTCACCTCCTTCCCCGTTCTTTCTTTTTCCTCTCGTCATGTTGCTTCTCGGTGCGGTTGCTGTCACCGTTTTCCGGTAGGTTCTTTTTTCGGCCACTCGATTTTGCTTCTTTGTTCATCCATATATGATTGTGTGTGTGTGTGTTGTGATTGTGTGTGTGTGTCGTGATTGAGCATGTGTGTGTTGCGAGTGTATGTGGGGGTTGGGGTGGCGCGTGGCCGCGTGTGTGCTCCCCTGTATTCTTTGTGATGTTGTTGTTGGGTTGTGCTGAATTATTTTTGTTGGGCCTTATTGGGCCGAATTGGAGCATTTGGGCGTGGTTATTAAAATTCTAATTTCTATTTCCTTTTTCTACAGGAAATTAAATGATTAATATTCATGATATTAATTATTCGTGTGGGAATGATTTTAAAAATAATCAGTAGAATTTACGTTGGAAACCCGAAATTAATCGGGTACCCGTGAATTTTACCGCCGTTGATGATGAACTTCGGTGAGTCAACAGTGGACGGTGATGAATTGATTTTGAGTCCTAAATTTTATAAATAAATAAAATGAGTTGTATAATTAATTTCATACGCAAAGGATTGTGGAAATTGGATTGTGATTTTTTGGGATTGACGTCGATTATGTTTCGACGGGCAGGCTTATAAATAGAGGAGTCGCCGTCAAATTTTTTCTAAAAAAATATTTTAAATAAGAGAAATGTACTTTATTATATAAAACGTGTTACCCCTACTTTGAATACGGATTATGTGATTACGTGTATAATTATTATAAGAGTCAGGTTATTGAATTGGGTTATTTGGATTCGAGGACATCAAGCATGTCGGTATAACTGATTAGGGTATTTTGTATTGTAGATCCCAGTCGAGTTTCGCAAGGACCGAAGTCAGCGTAAAAGCTACTTAGGGTTTCTGAAAGTGTTGCAAGGAAAGTACCCTGACCATTCTTTTATGGTTCAGTACGTATGAATAAACTATTATTTATTCTCGTAAAGGAACATAAACGTTTTAAGTTACGTATCCCCTGTAGTTATAAATCACTGTTTTAAACCTGTTTTGGGGAAAAGTAACTTCGAAAGGTACCTATCTCGAATGAAAATGATTTATGAACCAGTTTTATGTGTGCTATTAAAATGAATGGTTTTGAAATGAGATAGGTACAAGTGTTTTGAAAACTGGATAAAACGATCAGATATGGGATACATAGGGGCTAGAGTGGCCTAGTGAGGTGGAGTAAGAGGCTAATTCGGTTGCGCGCATTACATAACCGATTAGTCCAGTGATAAGTGGCATTTTATACCACTTAGAACGTCTTAAAATGGCTTAAATTGGTGTCTTGAAATCAAGTATTTTGTGTATTTGATGCGTTTTTCTAGTGTTTATGCATTTCAGGGTTTTAGTTGCATTTCGGGGGAGGAATCATCAAGAATAAGCCTTGCCATGTATTCACCATTGTGAGAGGAAAGAAACGGGCAGATTACGGCGAAGAAACGGAGCGAAATCAGAATTTTTCCAGTAGAGGTCTGAGCGCCCGCTCAGCATTGCTGAGCGGCCGCGCAGCAAGCTGAGCGCCCGCTCAGCTATGCTGAGCGGCCGCGCAGGGTCGGAAAAAAAGATAAATTATTTTAGGACTTCTACTTCTGTTTGGTTTCCACTTCTATGTAATCTGAGTTTTATGGGACTATTATATAAGTAGATTTGAGACGTTTTCACAAGGGGGGATTGAAGAAGATTGTGTTTTTACGCAAGGAGCGAAGGAGATAAGGAAGAAGACCGATTTAGCACACCGCAAAGAAGAGGAAGCATATATTTTTGTGATTCTTGTTTCGTTGTAACGTTGGATGCTAGTTTTCTTGCTTTGAACTTATTTACTCTTGTGACGTACTCTATTTTAATATAATTAGTTTAGTTATTATTTTCTTGTGTTTGTTTATCATGATTTCATATGAACCCATGATGACGATAAGTGCTATTATGGGCTAATCGTGATCATGGGGTTGCAACGGATTTATTATGGAATTCTTTAGTTAGTTGTTTAATACTTTAGTGTGTGATGATTGCATGATATCTAGTATTGGTTGTGCGTATTCGTCTTATGTGCGTCGCGAACATATAAGATAGGGTGTTAATCTCTTGTGAAGCGACGGTGGATCTTGGGATTTAGAACTTGCCATGCTAGCATAGGTTCATGTACGTTGTGCATGATTAGTGGGTAACTCTAACAGTTTTATTTGCCCTATATAATCAAAAGGAATAACTTGTGCTTAAATCGTTGTGTTGTCAATTTCTGTAGACATATGTGAACTCAACATAATTGATGACTATTCAACTTCTATCTTAATTGTGGATGCTTGGTAGAATGGTATTAGTACAATGAAAGTTGGCTTTTATCAGTTTCGTGTTATTCGATTAATATCATCACTGTTACATGCTAAAGGTAATAACAATGGCTATAGAAGGAAGTAATAATGAAGTTGTGATCTCATGAGTGTTTTATTATTGATAAATTGAAGTGTTAGTTAAGTGATTAATTAAGTAGTTAATTATAGTTAATATTTAATCAACAATTTTAAGTGTTAGTGTCTTAACATTGAGAAGTAATCATACATTGGTGAGTGAGTTTAATTAGACAATAATTTAGTCTGAGTCTCTGAGGGAACGAACTAGAAAGTATTCTATATTACTTGCGAACGCGTATACTTGCGTGAATATTAGCGCGTGTTTTCGCCCTAACAAGTTTTTGGCGCCGCTGCCGGGGACTCGGCGTATTTGTTTAGTTTATGTACTTACCATCATTGGTCATTAGGACTCAGTGATTAGGACGTAGTAGTTACTTATTTTTTCCGGTTGTGTTTCAGGTACTTTAGCAAGCGTTTATGCAAACTCGTTCTCGTGCTCGCAAGAGGACTTTAGATACAGCTGAGGAGACAGACGGAGTTCTTGATATTCCGGAGAAGTTAGATTTTGAGGATTCGGATTCAGGAACTGAGCAGAAAGAACCAGAAAACATGGGAGATCGTATTGTTCAAGCTGATCCAGCTCTTATGGATTTTTCTCGGCCTAAAATTGATGACATTCAGTCAAGCATCCTTCATCCGGCTATTCAAGCTAACACCTTTGAAATCAAGCCGGGCACTATTCAGATGGTGCAGAATTCTGTTTCTTTTGGAGGAGCGGCAACTGAAGACCCCAACATGCACATAAGGAATTTTGTCGAGATCTGCAGCACTTTTAAGTATAATGGCGTGACTGATGAGGCTATCAAGTTGAGGCTTTTCCCGTTCTCACTGAGGGACAAGGCTAAAGACTGGTTACATTCTGAACCAGCTGGGTCCATCACTACGTGGCAAGATCTTGCGCAAAAGTTTCTGGTGAAGTTTTATCCGATGGCAAAGACTGCTGCTATGAGGAGTGCTCTTACTCAGTTTGCGCAGCAACCTACAAAATCTATGTGCGAGGCTTGGGAACGCTACAAGGAAATGTTGAGAAAATGTCCACATCATGGAATGCCGGATTGGATGGTGATCACTGGTTTCTATAATGGTTTGGGGGCCCAATCTCGGCCCATGCTCGATGCAGCAGCTGGAGGCGCCTTATGGGCTAAAAGCTATACTGAGGCGTATAATCTTATAGAGATGATGGCTGCAAATGAGCATCAAAACCCAACTCAGAGGATGACGTCAGGCAAGGTAGCAGGTATTCTGGAAGTTGATGCAGCCACCGCTATTGCAGCCCAGCTCCAAGCGCTATCAATGAAGGTTGATTCTCTGGCTACGTATGGAGTTAATCAAATAGCTATGGTTTGTGAGCTTTGTGCAGGTTCTCATGCTACGGATCAGTGTTCTCTTGTCAACAAATCTGTTCAGTATGTGAATAATTATCAGTGACAACAACAGCCTGTGCCAGCGACCTATCATCCTAACAACAGAAATCATCCAAATTTCAGCTGGGGAAATAATCAGAATACTATTTAGCCACCATATCAGCAAGAAGTGAGTAAACAGTTTAACCCACCTGGATTCCAGCAACCACAGCAGTATGCTACAAGGCAATCATATCCTCAATAGGGAAGTGCAGCTGCACCTACTAGTGCTGATTTTGAGGAACTTAAGTTGTTGTGCAAGAGTCAGGCGGTTTCTATCAAGACCTTGGAAAATCAAATCGGTCAATTAGCCAATGCAGTGCTCAATCATCAACCTGGCACTCTTCCCAGTGACACGGAAGTACCAGGTAGGAAGGAAGCTAAAGAACAAGTCAAGGCTATTACCTTAAGGTCTGGAAAAGTAGCTGATGCTGAAAAGGCAAAAGAAGTAGAAGCTGAAATTAGAGGTGAAGAATCTAAGCAAAAGGAGAAAGCGGCGGAACCAAGGAAGTCTACTGTTGAACACACTCTGCCTGAGGCTAATACAGGGGAGAAACAGCTCTATCCTCCACCACCTTTTCCTAAGAGATTGCAGCAACAAAAGCTGGATAGACAGTTCGGAAAGTTTCTGGAGGTGTTCAAGAAACTTCACATCAATATACCTTTCGCTGAGGCTCTTGAACAAATGCCTAGTTATGCGAAGTTTATGAAGACTATTCTTTCAAGGAAGGTGAAACTGGATGACCTTGAAACCGTTGCTCTCACGGAAGAATGCAGCGCTGTTCTGCAGCAAAAGTTACCACCGAAACTGAAAGATCCAGGAAGCTTCACCATTCCTTGTACCATTGGCAATCTGACTTTTGACAAGTGCCTTTGTGATTTGGGAGCAAGCATTAATCTGATGTCGTTGTCGATCTTTAAAAAGCTGGATCTGCCTGATCCAAAACCCACATACATGTCGCTACAATTGGCTGACCGTTCCATTACTTACCCAAGGGGCATAGTTGAGGATGTGCTCGTCAAGGTGGATAAGCTCTTCTTTCCAGCAGATTTTGTTATTCTGGATTTTGAGGAAGATAAAAAGATTCCCATAATCTTGGGAAGGCCTTTCTTGGCTACTGGCCGTACCTTGATAAATGTGCAAAAAGGTGAACTTACTATGCGGGTCCAAGATCAGGATGTGACCTTCAACGTATTCAAGGCAATGAAATTCCCTACAGAAGATGAGGAGTGCTTAAAAGTGGATGTGATTGATTCTGCGGTTACTTCAGAACTCGATCACATGCTAATGTCTGATGCATTGGAAAACGCCTTAGTGGGGGATTTTGACAGCGATGATGAAGATAGCAACGAGCAATTACAATATCTGAACGCTTCTCCCTGGAAGCGAAAGCTGGACATACCATTTGAATCTCTTGGTACTTCTGACCTTAAGAACGCTGAAGGGAAGCTCAAACCATCAATAGAGGAAGCACCTACCTTGGAGCTCAAGCCATTACCTGAGCACTTGAGGTATGCTTTTTTAGGTGATTCATCTACGTTACCTGTTATTATTTCATCTGACCTTTCAGGTAGTGAGGAAGACAAGCTCTTAAGGATTTTGAGAGAATTCAAATCGGCTATAGGATGGACCATAGCAGACATCAAGGGGATAAGTCCTTCATATTGTATGCATAAAATTCTGCTAGAGGAAGGTAGTAAGCCAACTGTGGAACAGCAGCGAAGACTGAATCCCATCATGAAGGAGGTGGTGAAGAAAGAAATTCTGAAATGGCTAGATGCAGGCATCATTTATCCTATTTCTGACAGCTCGTGGGTGAGCCCCGTACAATGTATACCTAAGAAAGGGGTATCACTGTGGTCGCAAATGAAAAGAATGAGCTCATCCCTACTCGAACAGTTACAGGATGGAGAGTATGCATGGATTATAGAAAATTGAACAAAGCCACAAGGAAGGATCACTTCCCTCTTCCATTTATTGATCAGATGCTTGACAGATTGGCGGGTCATGAGTATTTTTGTCTTCTGGATGGTTATTCCGGGTATAATCAGATTTGTATTGCACCAGAGGATCAGGAAAAGACTACCTTCACTTGTCCATTTGGCACGTTTGCTTTTCGCAGAGTTTCATTTGGGTTATGTGGCGCCCCGGCCACCTTTCAGAGATGTATGATGGCTATATTCTCTGACATGATTGGAAATAATGTCAAAATGTTCATGGATGACTTCTCCGTCTTTGGACACTCATATGATGAATGTTTGAATAATATGCGCGCCGTACTCAAAAGATGCGTGGAAACTAATTTGGTGCTCAATTGGGAGAAATGTCATTTTATGGTGCGTGAAGGCATTATCCTTGGGCATAAGGTCTCTAGCAAGGGTCTGGAGGTGGACAAGGCCAAGGTGGGAGTCATTGAAAATCTTCCTCCACCTAATTCTGTGAAAGGAATCCGTAGTTTTCTTGGTCATGCGGGTTTTTATCGGCGATTCATCAAGGACTTTTCAAAGATATCTAAGCCGTTGTGCAATTTGCTTGAGAAAGATGTGCCTTTCAAATTTGATGATGAATGTTTGGCAGCATTCGAGACTCTCAAGAAGAGTTTGATCACTGCACCAGTTATTACAGCACCAGATTGGACAGAACCATTTGAGATGATGTGTGATGCGAGTGATTATGCGGTAGGTGCAGTTCTGGGACAGCGCAAGAAAAATCTCTTCCATGTGGTCTACTATGCGAGTAAGACTTTAAATGGTGCCCAATTGAACTACACCACTACTGAGAAGGAGCTTTTGGCTATAGTCTTTGGTTTTGAGAAATTTCGATCTTATCTGCTTGGTACGAAAGTAACAGTATTCACTGATCATGCAACTATTCGCTATCTGGTTTCTAAGAAGGATTCGAAGCCGAGACTCATTTGTTGGGTACTTTTACTTCAGGAATTTGAGTTAGAGATCAAAAATAGAAAAGGTACTGAGAATCAAGTAGCTGACCATCTCTCTAGGTTGGAGAATCCCGATTCTACTTCACAAGATAGGACGTTAATAAATGAATCTTTTCCGGATGAGCAGTTGTTTGCAATTCAGGAGGAAGAACCATGGTTTGCAGATATTGTAAACTATCTCGTCAGCAATATAATACCTCCTAATTTGACATCCGCTCAAAAGAAGAAGTTTCTGCATGAGGTGAAGTGGTATATGTGGGATGAACCATATTTGTTTAGACAGGTAGCTGACCAGATCATCAGGAGATGTATCCCGTTCTATGAGACGGAGGGGATATTACGAGACTGCCATTCCACGGTTTATGGTGGACACTATGGTAGTGAGAAGACGGCAGCTCGTATTCTGCAAGCAGGTTTTTTCTGGCCTACTTTGTTCAAGGATGCTCATCAGTTTATTTTAAGGTGTGATCATTGCCAAAGAGTGGGAAATTTGTCAAGGAAGGATGAGATGCCATTAAATGTGATGCTTGAAGTCGAGGTCTTTGATGTGTGGGGAATCGATTTCATGGGGCCTTTTATCTCGTCTTGCAATAATCAGTACATCTTGCTGGCAGTCGATTATGTCTCAAAATAGGTCGAAGTTAAAGCTTTACCAACAAATGATGCAAAGGCAGTGCTAAATTTTCTTCATAAGCAAATTTTCACAAGGTTTGGAACACCTCGGGTAATCATAAGTGATGAAGGATCGCATTTTTGCAACCGTAAGTTCACTTCTATGATGCAGCGTTATAAGGTGAATCATCGAGTAGCTACTGCCTATCATCCACAAACAAATGGTCAAGCGGAAGTGTCTAACAGAGAGATAAAGCGCATTCTAGAGAAGGTTGTTTGTCCGTCAAGGAAGGATTGGTCTTTAAAGCTCGATGAAGCTGTTTGGGCTTACAGAACAGCATACAAAACTCCACTTGGGATGTCACCGTTTCAGTTGGTGTACGGTAAGGGATGTCATCTACCTGCGGAGCTTGAGCATAAGGCCTATTGGGCATTGAAGAAGTTGAACCTGGATTTAGATGCAGCTGGTAAGAAAAGAATGCTTCAGCTTAATGAACTTGATGAATTTCGACTTCAAGCATACGAAAATAACAAAATGTATAAGGAAAAGGTGAAGAGGTGGCACGATAGGAAGCTACATCCAAAGTTATTTGTGCCAGGGCAACAAGTTCTCTTATTTAACTCTCGGCTCCGACTTTTTCCTGGGAAGTTGAAATCAAGGTGGTCTGGACCTTTTATTGTCAAAACTGTGTTTCCACATGGAGCGGTGGAAATTTTTGAGAATAATCCGGACCAAGCATTCAAGGTTAACGGTCAGCGGTTGAAGCACTACTATGGGGACATGGCAAACCGAGAAGTGGTTAGTGCCATTTTGTTGACTACTTGAGAAGGGTACGAAACGTCAAGCTAATGACGAAAAAGAAGCGCTGCGTGGGAGGCAACCCATGAATTGTTGTTACAGGAACCCTTAGAAGTTAATAACCTATCCAAAAACACAAAAAAATCAGAAAACAGGGACTGAAAAAAAAATTTCCAGTGACCCCCTGAGCGCCCGCTCACCTTTGCTGAGCGACCGCGCAGCAAGCTGAGCGCCCGCTCAGCTTTGCTGAGCGACCGCGCAGCAAGCTGAGCGCCCGCTCAGTTTTGCTGAGCGACCGCTCAGGGGTCGAGTACCAGAAATTTTTTCAGTTCAGAAAAAAAAAACACAAAAACAGTTTTAGCCCATAAACCCACGATTTGTTCCCACTACCCCATCATTTTACTCCTTAATTCCCAAACCCTAATCTAATCCACACCCTATATATACATACACCTATCCTACATATCTCCCACAAAACTTCCTACACTTAAACCCTCTCACAAACATCAAAAATCAGTTCTTACACACTTTTATTCATGAATCAATGGCACCCAAGAGAGCACGCACTATTGACAGCAGCAGCACAGTTCCTACTGCTGATTCATCGAGGGGTACTGCTGCAAGGCCTCGGTTAACTGACAGAGCTGCGGAGGAGGAGTACACTAGGCTGTTGGGGAAGCCGATTCTGAAGGAGAGGGGGTTTTTACCATCAGGGAGGGATGGTGAGTTGCTGCCCATGATTGCAGAGAAGGGGTGGATAGCTTTTTGTGAGTCACCCGTAGCAGTACCGATGAGCGTTGTTCGCGAGTTCTACGCGAACGCGAAGGCCGAAAAGAATGGGTTTTCTGTGGTCCGTGGGCTGACGGTTGATTATCATCCTGCGGCGATTCACCGTGTGATTGGACAGCGAGAGAGGAAGCCCGAGGAGGAGAACTGGAATGAAAAGACTGCTGAGGATTTTGACTTGGATTTGATTTGTGCGACTTTCTGTCGACCGGGCACAGTTTGGACCTGCAGGACCGGCACTAATGAGTATCGTCACTTTCCGGCGATCGCCATGAACAGGTATGCCCGTGCATGGAATGCATTTATTTGTGCTAATATTTTTTCTTCTTCGCATGCACACGAGGTCACAGTGGAGAGAGCACAGTTGTTGTGGGGAATTCTGAATGAGGAATACTATGTGGACCTTGGTGAGTTTATCTACCAAGGAATTCTGAAGTTTTTGAGGGGAGCGAAGCATATGAACATCCCTTATGCATCTACGGTTACGAAGCTATGCCGAGCAGTGGGAGTGAACTGGCCGGCTCATGAGCAGTTGCAGTTGCCAGCAGCTCCGATTGATTCTGGCACTCTGAATGAGATGCAGGAGTGGACCGGTGGTGAGCCTGAGGAGCATGGGCTGGGTTATCGTCTTCCAGGAGGGCGTCCAGCACGAGGTGCTACTATGGCTAGGCCAGGGCGTGATGAGGCTGGTTCTTCGAGAGCTCAGGAGGGTGCTGGGATGGTTGATGCCCAGTATAGGAGGCTTTCACGGCGGATGGATGCCATGTATGAGACGCAGAGCAGGTTTGCTCAGGAGCTCACCCTTGCGTTAGGGACTGCTTTTCGAGGCCTTGGAGCTGATATCCAATGGCCAGTTTTTGTGGATGCTTGGTAGAATGGTATTAGTACAATGAAAGTTGGCTTTTATCAGTTTTGTGTTATTCGATTAATATCATCACTGTCACATGCTAAAGGTAATAACAATGGCTATAGAAGGAAGTAATAATGAAGTTGTGATCTCATGAGTGTTTTATTATTGATAAATTGAAGTGTTAGTTAAGTGATTAATTAAGTAGTTAATATAGTTAATATTTAATCAACAATTTTAAGTGTTAGTGTCTTAACATTGAGAAGTAATCATACATTGGTGAGTGAGTTTAATTAGACAATAATTTAGTCTGAGTCTCTGAGGGAACGAACTAGAAAGTATTCTATATTACTTGCGAACGCGTATACTTGCGTGAATATTAGCGCGTGTTTTCGCCCTAATATCCAGCAGGACAGAGACCTAGCTAGTCTCTGAGTTCCGGAACAGGTATATGGGATGGCAGTTAGAGCCGTCTGGTGTTTATATCCTGATCAACTGTCTTCACATATCCGTTACGTATTTGATTTGGCTTTGAGATTCCCGTAAGGGATTAAGTGGTTGATACAGTTGATTTATAAATGTGAATAGCATGCTAAAATTGGACTCTGGTACTTACACAGCACACAACTACGTATGTTTTATTAAGAGCATGCTAGTCAGAGATATCCAGTTTCTTTATTTAATGTTGTTCGGAATGATTTACAGATTACGGATTTTATGTTGATTATAGTTCTATTCCTATAATTGTTTACATTACTGTTTTTATCTTGATATTCATATGTTGGTATCGCTGAGCGATTATGCTCACCCTTGCAACCTGTTATATATATATATATATATATATATATATATATATATATATATATATATATATATATATATATATATATATATATCGCAGATGCCTAGAAGACCGATCAGACCTTGGCAGAACCGTGTCTCATCCCCTTTAGGGTAGTTATTATCAGACCATGTGCGATCTAATGCATTGCTGAATAAGTTAGTGTGTCGAACTTTTGAATAAATGGTTTGTTATAATGTGTAGCTTGGATCATAATTGAACATGGATCGAATCTTGGTATGGGGTCGTGTTAGTATATAATAATAATGATTTTGTTGTTTATATTCCTGTTTGTCGTATTTAGTGACGTCAACTCCTGACCCCGGGGTTGAGGCCGTCACACATTTGCTCCCACTCTCTTATGCAGATTTTCTGGATGAGGGAGTAGAGTAAAAGGTAGGGATGACAATCGGGTTGGATCAGATCGGGTATTGCATAATCCATATTCAAACCCGAAAATTTTATACATACCCGAACCCGACACGAACCCGAAAAATACCCGAAAATAAATATCCGAACCCGATCAATCGGATTTCGGATCGGATTCAGGTATACCCGAAACCTGAATTTTTTTTAATTAGATATTCATTCCCGAATCTGAAACCCGACCCCGAAATTTGAAATTTTGTATAATTATTGATATTGCAAGTACTTGGGATCGAACACACGACTTGCAGAGAAATAGTTTTAACGTGCATCTTCAACCACTCCACCACATCATTAATTGTGTTATTAGATGTATAGCTAATATTTTTAAAAAAATCAACTCAATTGGTACCCAATTAATTAGATTTATCACTAAAAGATGTTTTGTTAACCTTATCAACCTTATCACCCGTTTAAATGATTGAATAATTATATTTCATTGAACTTTATTATTAGTTAATTTTTAGCATAAATTTAAAAATATACTTTATGTTCTAAAAGTTATATAATAATATGTATAATATATATTATATAAAATAATATGTATAATATAATGTAATGTGTAATATATAAAATTTTAATATTATATATATATAATAATTCGGGTTTTTTCGGATTTCGGGTTCGGATAGAGTTTTGAATTTCGGATCGGGTTTCGGATCGGTATACCTAATATCCAAATCCAAATCCAAAAATTTTCGGGTTTAAAATTAAATCCATATCCAAATCCAAAAAATCGGGTTCGGTAAATCCAAAATTTCGGGTTTCAGATCGTGTATCCATCGAATCGGATTATTTTGCCATCCCTAGTAAAAGGTCTGCCAAAATTTTGCTTGTAGCAATAAACCAAGCCAGACTATAGGAGTTAGCTTGTAGAAAAATTTTGCTAGATTCTTACCCCCGGTTTGGGTTGTGTAGAAAAAGACCAAGTCGGACTATAAGAGTTGGCTTGTAGAAAAAAATTGATGTTTTCTTGCCCACCAGTCCGGGTTGTGTAGGAATAGACCAAGCCAGACTATAGGAGATGGCTTGAAGAATTTTTTTTGTACTTTCTTGCCTCTAGTCCGGGCCGGGTTGTGTAAGAATAGACAAGTCGGACTATAAGAGTTAGCTCGTAGAAATTTTTTATTGTTTTCTTGTCCCCAGTCCGGGTTGTGTAGGAATAGACCAAGTCGGACTATAGGAGGTGCCTTGGTAAACTTTTTTGCTGCTTTATTGCCTCCAATCTAGGTTGTTCGTGTTTAGAATGTAAGTAAGTATAGGTGAAAGTGGTATTATTTGGGTGTTTGATTCTCGTGGCTTAAATATTTTTGGGATTATAGGGTTTTGATTTGGGTCTGGACGGGTACTAGGGGTCCAAACCTCTATGACTTCCTGGGTTTGCGTCATGGCTTGTTTTTTGGTCTTATTATAACAATATTTGCTTTTTAGTCCGGCTTAAGTAGAGCTTCTGGCCGGATTAGCTAGTTATAGGACTGACGAGATGGCCCGGGTCCGGACCATATTAAGTTTTAAGAAAGAGACTAGGATTAATACTAACCTCGGTTTCTTGTTTATAGGTATATGGTTTGGACCACAACTCGGGCAAAGAGATATTTGACCTGTCACCCGGGTCCCTCCAATGGTGAGAGCCATTCATTTTCGTCAGAGAAATTAAGTAGTCGAGTGGAGATGAGGAAGAAAGTTTCTACTTCGACTTCAGATGTTATGACCAAGCTCCGGGTCAAGGTTCTCCCTTCCAGACAGGTTCCTTGTACCATGGATGCATATTGGATTGATATTAAGTACCATTTTATAACCAAGACAGATGATGTAGATAATGATTGGTATTATAAGAGTAGAGATGCGGTTATGCCAAGTAGCCTAACAGTCATCTTGGATCATACGATGAGGCTGAATTTGATGGAAAGTTTTCTGGATGATTATCGGTAAGGAGCCTTATTCTTTGAAAGACAAATTGGCTTCCTTAGATCCGGCTGAGATCGACAAGGTAGTCTGGACTTTTTTTCAGCTACATCCCAGTATAGAGTGGAGGTGGCCTCATCCCGGGGAGAAAATCTATTATCGCTCCATTGAAATCCTTATCCTGGACTGTTTGGAGTAATTAAGGTCCGACTGGAATCCACACTACCACCTTTTTATAAAGCACATTTGCAAGTATGTCTATAAGCTTTCTCACATGCAGATTACCCTGAATGGGATTAAATGAATGACCTGGTTCCTGGCTTGCTGCAACAAGTCCGACTATCAGCCCACTAAAAAGTTATTTCATCAGATTTTAACTTTAGTAAAAATAGGCCAAAAACCACTGTATGAGGTTAGGTTTTGGGTTTCGGAGTGCGGGTATGGCTCGGGAACCCCAAAGCTGGTGATTCAACAAGCTTCTTTGAAATAATAAAATAGGGAAGTCATCTTGCTGAAGTGTTTAGATCTATTCTATTTGCTCTATATTGCAACCAAAGATATTGAGACGCACTTCACGCGTCCGGTCCTTGAAAGGGAAGCCATGCAACAAATTTTGGATTTTTGTGAGTGCCTCGGGTTTCAGCTTACCCGGGATACTTTTATGGAGCATGATAAGATGTTTACACTTGATTATAAGTGTTGTAATATATACATATTGTATAGTCAGGGATGCTTCAATTATTTCCATGATTCAACTTACTTTTATTCGTTTTTGTTCCAGGTCTTCCTTTATACAACCCGAGGATGTCTACTTTAGCTTATATTGATTCTTTACTTAGTCTGGGTTGAGCTTTTAAGCAGAATAAAAAGGCTTCTGCTTCCGGGTCCGGGTCTGAGGCGAGAATGGAAGAAGGATCTGAGTCCAATGCACCTGTAAATCTGGCTCCAGATGTTGAGACTGTTCAGGATGATGTTGTAGATGATAAAGTTGAAGATTTTAACGATTTTGAAGATTTGGAGGAAATTGAGAACTTAGGAGATATGCCCAATGTTGGGGAGGCCCACAATAAAAAGTGTGCCAAACTTTTGGCACAAAGCCTCCATGGGTAAAGAAGAACCTGACAATTCATCTTCCTTCTTCTGTTGCTGATAAGGGGGAAAGATTTCAGGAAAATGTTCCAGGACAAGGACATGACCTTGAGGAGAGGGTAGCCCGGATCATGGCTTATGTTCCTACTGAGGCTGACTGAAAGAGGATGCAGGCCTCCTACTTTGGTGTTGTAATGTAAGAATGTACTGTGCTTTTGGGCCGAGTAAGTTTTTACCTGCTTTGGAATTGTACTTTCTTTCCTTTGCTGCCATTTATTTTCTTTCCTTATGTGGGTTTTTTATTCTTAGATCAGAGCTTCTATTGCCGGAATGGTGCTCTTTCTTATAAGGAGCTTAAAGATTCAAGAGAACTTGTGGAAGCTAAGGACAAAGAGATTGGTGATCTGAAGTCCGGACTTTCTGAGAAGGAGATTGCTCCCTACGGGACTTGAAGGATGAAGTTCTTGAACTCAAGAAGAAACTTGTGGAGAAAAAGCCTGTAGAAGAGGTGATTGTGGAGTACAAAAAGTCCTTTGAGTATGACCAGGCGATCGCTAAGGCCGGGGCACCCGAGATCAGTCATTGTTGGGTGGTAGCTGAGACGCACATCAAAACCAATCTTGAGGTTGATTATGAGAGTTTTGTGCAAGAGTTCTGTAACACTTCCAAATCTGGGGTCGGGGATCCGGGTTATCACGAGTTCCATTTCCCTTAATAACACTTAAACTTAATAAACAACTAACTACTGCGTACTGTGACCCCGTAATATACATACACCACAAGTTATAGTCTCAGAGATGAATACCCAAAATAACACAAGTCATTTTATTCCACCATTATAAGTCATTACACCTCAAAAGGGTTTCTGAATAAATTTATATATTCTTTTCCATTATTACAATTTATAAATATACATAAGTCTGGTACATCAAAAGTTAAAAACCTAGCCTATTGGTAGTTCCTACCTCAGCTACAGTGACATCAACGCCTATAGAACACTGCGGAATGTTTCCTATCCGCTCACGAATTGGGAGCTTGGTCATGTTCATCTTGTCTATCTGTTGTTGTGTGATGAAAGAAGAAAGCACGGGTGAGCAACAAGCCCACCAAAATAACATGTATAATAATTAACAATATATGAGCATTCTCATAGTACTCATGAAAGTCTTGGTCAAGAAGAAATGAACCAAGTTTGATATCTTAATGCGACCAAGTCGTAAAATATTCAGTATATATGTATATATACTTTTCAAAATCTTGGAAATCCTCTTCCATGCATAATATACATAGAGTTCCAGTTTATAACTGTATAAAAATATCGTTGCAAGGTGATCTCATATATCTAACCTTGTCTCAACGTTTTTCTGAAAATCTTTGTCATGCATAAGATAATCATTAACTAGATAAGAGTTGAAAAGATGAAGTTACAAGATACTCCAATATACTTATATCTTTTCCGAATACTACCCAGACTACGACCGTTCAAGTTATAATCAGTTTCAAAAGTTTATCACACAGATGAGACTACAAGATAAGACTTGAATAGATTCAATCTTTGAAATATCATTTGAAAGAAATGAAGTTACGATATACTTCACTAAGTCCCGATATATATATATCTATATATATGTCTCATATACTCCTTGAAAACCTGTGTTATGAAAATTATAAACAGAGTTGCAATATCCAATGAATTTGGAAAGAAGAAAACCTTGGCATAAACCTGATATCTTGTTGATCAGGCAAAGATACCAATTAAGTTACCTTTTCTACTAGTAGATGGATGAATTCCCCACTAGTCATCACCTTGGCCGTATTAGGACCTTATGTTAGACTGCCACTCAGCCACTTATGCTTTGATGGACTTCCACTGAGCCACTTACACTTTGATGGACTCCCACTGAGCCCATGTCGCCTATGTCGACGCATTTCGATTGGGCTTACTTCCCGAATATTGGGCAAGTAATCAAACTCTTTTACCAAATTAGCAACTTCGTTGTGCCAAAAATACACCACGGAGCCGGATCCCTTAGGTTTTGAGCGAGTATTTAAATCCCCTTCGAAAGGAAGATCTTAAATTTGAAAATGGGTTTTGGGATCCGCTCAAACTTTTAAAATCATTTTGAAGACTCGAAAACATTTTTGAAAATATTTGAAGGAAGGATGATTTAATAGAATAAATCAGTTACAAAATAATCGAAGAATATCTTAATATTATTCTTTAAATAATACTCCAATAAAGAATAGATTTTATCAAAATAAGTCCAGTAATTTTTTTTGGAAATAATACTTGAAACGAATAATAATTATCGAAAGATATACTTATACGAAAGTAAAATCTTTATTTGAATAATCGAAAATAATATTTGATTTTTATTCAAAACTATCGAATATACCTCATTCGATTAATAGTTATAGAAAACTATATATATATGTAAATATACATATATTATACTCGGGAACATCGAATCCCGGTTTAGAAAAATGTTCACCTTTGGGTCCCCTATACTAAGGGTATACGCAGCTACTGCTTATCTCAAATATAGGTATTATGCAGTTTATAAGCATTTGAATTGATAATAAAATATCAAGATTTCACAACATGCATATATATACCATATCAACATACTCCAATATATCACAAGATTTGCTAATAACAACCATGCACTTATCTCAAGATAATGCATCAATATATTTACATCACAACAACAGTATAACGGGTAGAAAACTTGCCTGAGTGTTCCGGGGTAGACCTAAGCTTAGAGTGGGTCTGGTAACCTATGCACAACAACATAAGCCAGAATTAGACCACATTCGCTTAAGAAACTAGTCAAAACTCACTCATACCCTAACGGTCGCTTATACGCTTAACGATTTGCGTTAATCGCTCGCGTACCCTCGGCTCCACTAATTTTAATAAATTAGCCGTTATGAATCTTAAGGCGACTCTTTCGCGAAAACTTTATTAACTGTCTTATTCACCTGACATAATTTTCTTGTGTTTCAATTAGTCTTTTAAGGGCCTTAAACAAGGTTTCAAAGTAAAGCGAGGGGTAATGGTTTGCTCGCAAAATGCCGTTAAAACGGTCGTTTCTCCTAAACCGTACATCTAAGCAAACCACATACTAAAACGAAGCTTATGAAATGATCTAGATAAACATAGAAAATTTACAGTTTAAGCAGTGAGTGTTCTGATCCTTATACTAAGCACAAACAATCTATATGCAAACAAGCATTACGACAGCTATGTTTACGTGTATTCCAAATTTTTCACTATGCCAAAATCTCACCAATTCATCAACCATCACCAATCCATCAATATTTCATATATACAACACTATCTCAGTCCACATTCTCAAGATTTTTAACTCATTCAACCACAATCAAGATCCATTAATTATAACCAAAGATTCGTTAACCATAATTTATACAAATCAACCAAAACAACTAACAAACATGGATCAAGCTTCTTATTTACTAATCCAAATCATAAAAGCTTAAAACCTTATTAACCCTACTGATGTATAAGGGTTCAAGAGATGCATACCTTCCTTGGAGCTTCTTAACACAAGAAAAGAGCTTGTATCGCCTCTAGGAATCTTGATCTAACCTTAAACAACCTTGCTCTTTTCAAAGAATTCAAGAACACAAATATGGTTACTATTCATCTAGCCATAAATCATGAAAAACGAGTATGCTAATCAAGGAGGTGAGGATAGTGGTTACCCTATATCCGTAGAGCTTCTCGAGGGCTTCGATTTGACTGGTAGTACGCGTGAATCAGCCAAGGGAAACTCAAGATACAAGTATTTCTTTCTACTGCATTTTTTGTCCCCTTTCCTCTCGGGTTTTCACTTAAAAAATGAAGAAATGGTCTTTTGCTTTCCTTTTTGCTTGGTTGACCTTGATATTTGTGCCGAAATTTACTTGGTTGTGAATTAACCAAGTGGTTACTTGATTAAATATCTCTTCTTCACTTTAATAAAGTGCTTGCATCATCTTGATGACCTCATCCCCAAGCCACATGTCATATTCTTATGGTGTGATGATGTCACCTAGTTTCTACTCCACTTGATTAATCTCCCTTGCTTCTTTTACAATGTTGTTTCTTGACCGTTTATTTGTTTTACGGTTCGCGTAACTCTCGTTCCCGTTAATCGTTTGGGGGATCATATCCGGGATCTCATTACTTGGGCTTCCCTAAACCTTCCTTAATATTTTATACTCCCTTAATGATCCTCTCTTATAATCCTTGAATTTAAATCATTTTAATCATGTTAGCTTATACTTAATTTTTTCGGTAACTGGTTGATTTTCGGGAAAAATCAAAGTGTTTGGATTCGAATTCTGACAACCTTTACATACACTCATTTACTTTATGGAATACTAGTACGATCTCAGAATTTCCATAACAGTAGTACTATATAGTGTGGTCTGATAATTTTCCTTAATCAGCATCATCAACAAAAGTTACTATTCATCAGGGTTTCAAAAAAATTCTAAAAATTGGGGTTATTATAGTCTCCCCTCCTTAAAAGGATTCCGTCCCGGAATCAGATACAAAAGTAGTTGGGGATGCTTTTCCAGCATTGCGCTTTCTAACTCTCAAGTCAATTTTTTTCCCACATTGTGGTTTTACCACAAAACTCTGACTAGTTTGATAACCATGTTCCTAAGCACTTGCTCCTTTCAGTCCATAACCCTTAATGGTTGCTCCATATAGGTCAAATCTTGTTGCATGTCTATGCGCTCGTATTTTCCTATATGTTTGACATTCGGATTATACTTCCTTATCATTGCCACATGGAACACGTTATGAATTTTCTGCAGGTTTGCGGGGTAGGGCTAACTCATATGCTAACTCCCCAATATGTCTTAATATATCCAAGGGTCCGACAAATTTTGGACTTAGCTTTCCTTTCTTTTCAAACTTCATCAATCCTTTCCAGGGGTTTCCAAGGGGATACCTTTAACAACACTAGGTCCCATATTTCATACTCTTGGTCCTTTCGAGTCAAATCAGCATACTTCTTCCATCCATCCCGGGATTTCTACCAGTCGTCCTCCGATTAGATCCACTATATCTTTGGTCCTTTGGACCACTTCGGGTTCGAGCATCTTGTGCTCTCCAACTTCATTCTTGTACAAGGGAGACCGACATTGTCTTCCCGAAAGGGTTTCATAAGGCATCATCCTTATACTGACATACCATCTATTGTCGTAAGAAAACTCAATCCGCGTTAGGTGATCATTCCAAATTCTTTCAAGTCTATCGCACAGACTCTCATCATAGCTTCTAGCGCTATAGCTTTTGCTTCTCAATAGCCACTCTTTTCCAGTTCGTAATCATTTTTATCTTCCGTACCTAATACTTATACTGGTTACACTTTTGCTCGTTATCGTTCTATAACCTTTTAATAAACGCGTCAACCTTAGTATCACGAACACGTTAGAATCGAAATACTACCACACTGATACTACTTCATTTCTAGCTGCTTTCATCTTTGAAAGCTTGATCCATCATATAGAAGTAAAAGAATTTATTGAGAGATCACTATGATCATGAACACTTGTTACATCGCATAGTTAGTACAGAAGGTGACCAGCCTTTAGTACTTGACAAGCAATTAAACAACATGTGGTATCCTACTAGGCTTCTATCACACATAGAGATAGTCATTCGGCAATACCTCCCCTTCTGGAAGGGTTGTTCTTTTCAGTTTACACGAAATGAAAATGAGAGAAAAGAATAATTTTAAGAAAAAAATATGGTCACAAAATATCTGTTTTGGAATCTACCTCTGAACTATAGAGGTTTGTCATAGGAGAACGAAATATATATGTATATATAACACATTAAGTATTATAGCATCGTATTTCACATGCCTAAATATTTTTTCTATTCCACCCATCATTCTATGGACCCATGCTCTTGCTCGAGCTTATAAACAATCACCTTTGAAACTCCCTCGACATCGAATATTGAATATAGGATTTCATTCTAGACATCATTGTTACTAGAATTCTATGCTTGCACTGCAACCTTCCTCGTATAGTAATACGACTCTCTATTGATAAGTAGGAATAAATATTCAATAGATGGATAATCAACTTAGTTAGTCTATTAATGATAACTTATACATCACCACGACCCGATTAGTGGTACTCAATATCAACATCCATTCCAATACAACTCTCACGGTTGTAATCGGCTCATTACTCGCAGAATCATTGCTGCATTACTATGGTCCACCGCTGACCTACTGTAGTCATTCGTTTTCCATGAAATCTTAATATCTAACCATACAGAGTCCATACCTGTCGTATCAAATTCTTCGAAGGAGGTAACATAATCACCATTCATGATTCATGAAGAACACTCTAGATCCTGATGTACATACATGACATGAAGCAGATAAAATTGCAGAAGAGTTTCAATAAAAGCAACGATAGCAGGTTAATACCATTTTTAACCATATGTCTTTATTGGGAGACATGAAGCTCAAAGGTTCATTTAGTCCTTTCGTAACATGGTCCTGGCTTATCTCAATATATGACCTTCTAAGATAGATAGCCCGCTCACGGCGATTACATGAATTAAATCTTTACCAAACTACTATTACGGTTGAGTATCGCACAATCATCAGAAGGAATGTCAATCTTTCACACCATAATACAACCTTCACGACTTTAACCATCATCATTGTATTCCTCTGTCACGAGCACTTATAATTTCTCTCTTACACTTAGAGTGTCGGCCACCTCATTGGTCTTTCCTGATAATAATAGATCCTTATAATCAATGTCTTTTGAACGATCTCCAATTAAATTTTCTACCTCATTTCCAATCACAGCTTATGTGAAAATGCTCGCTTTGGTGAGAAAATAAGATATCACCATTTTTCCAAAAGTTATTGCCTTGATCTTCTGAGGTTAACATTTTCATGACTGACTCTCGATCATATGTAGGACATCTTTTATCTTAGGTCATTGCCTTAAAAAATTCGACCTTTACTGGTTCGATCCATAATTTCTCATGGTTTAACACATGCCCCACTTGGCATTATTATTATTACGTCATATTTCCTTTACCAAAGTTTCTATTTGTAAAAACTTAAATATCACCACTCTTTTTGTAACTTCTCCAAGGTTATTCCTAAATCATTCCTCTTGTACTCCCTAGGTACAGGGCATATCAAGATACCATTTACTAATACTAGAACCGTTGTCTATATAGTTCTGAAAAACTTTCTCCACTAATCTTTAAAGATTGTTATTACTTTAATTCTTCCCAATTCATACTTCGACACTCATATTGTCCTTATTAATGGTGAAATGCCAACCTTATGCATTCCCCTAGGTTCATCTCAATTTATCGAGGTTCTATCCTTAATTCCACCTTTAAAAAGGTATTTGCATCCTTCCATGGATAAATCAAGTCATTAATCCTTGATAGATTATCTTATTCAGTCATTCCCACCTCGATAGTCTATACCAAATTTCACAATAGCATCCTTATTCAAGTTGAGGTCAATCCATATAGCCTCCATAAAACAACAATGGTTATCCGCTTTTCCTTCCTGATTTGGTAATGATAACATGGATGTTCTGGAAGATATTGGTCGTGTTCAATGTGAACTTTTTAGTTCTAACTATTCATTTATCTCCATTATTTATCTCAACCATCATCTTAATGTTGGGATATCTTTTATACCTGGCGTCTCCCTTTCTGGGTATCAAGCCACCGGTCTTACATACACTTCACATTCTTGAAGGTCACTTCCTTCATCCCATTTTCCTATTATCTTGTTATCCTGCCTCCTCAGTCCATCTGTGTTTCCTTATTAATCCATCGGTTTATCTCAAAGTTTCATCGAATACTCTCAACTTAAAGGGGATTAATTATACATATCACTTACGCCTTCAAACCTTGACTTTATCTTATAATAAGTCACCATCGCACTGATGATGACACACTTCTCTATATTTATTTCTAGGGTTTCTTAGGGTTTCACATACCTAACTCCCTTATCGCTTCTCAACTCTATTTCCTTTATATCCCTTTATACCCCTTCCCCTTTCAGTCTTTTATTTTCCTTTCTATTACAACCATTTCATGAACCAACACAACATAAGAATTGATTTAAATCATCCAGTCATTCTAGATTCGTGTCCTTCAGACGAACCTTGACAACTTTCACAACCTAGATTCATGATTCATCATACTTGTCCGCCTCTGGCCTGGTTTTAAAACGTCTACACTATCTCTCTATCTTCCTTAGCCTTCCACCAGCAGGTGGCCTCTCTCTTAGGAAGGTAAGTGGAAAAATAGTCTTTTGTGCTTCATCAATCATTTAGAATCTTAAATGATTCCTCTATTTCCTTTAGCCAGGCTCTTGCCTCGACTGGGTCAACTTGTTCCTTGGAACTCCGAGAGCTTAGCGACTTAAAGGTCCTGAAAGAATTTCCCACCGTATTGTTTCCTCAAGGTGGTGGTTGGGGGTAAAAGTGTAAGTTTTGTTTAGGCAGGTCCATGAATTTCCCCATAGGAGTACCGTCCTGGTTCCCCCTATCTTGTTCGACTATTATTTTCTCAGTATGAAATGTTTCATCCTTCTCCCATAATCGGGGTTATCTTATATGTTAAAATCCTTGTTTTCCACTTCATTATGTTATGGGTTCCTTCTTTCTTGATAGCGACCTCCCTGACTATCATATTTAGGGTTTGCCCTAAATCTTATTCCTTGAACTATGGCTTTCATCTAAGATTCCGTCCTTAAGCTTTTGAACATTTGGAACCCAAATTCTGTAGGAATACCTCATTATTCCCTTATCATCTTTCTCAGTATTAATCTCTTCTCTATTCATTGGCTCTCTTCCTTCATTCATCACTTTTTCTTGGCACAATATGATATTTTCCAATAATTCGGGCTGCATTACAATCTCAATCAGCTTTTCAATACCGGCTCCGGTTACCTTCACTTCTATTTCCATTTTCTCGAAATCTCTTATCAACTCTTCCAAAGACATTATCATCTTGAGTCTCCCCTTTCTACTAAGGGCGTCATCCGCCACATTGGCTTTCCATGGATGATAAAGAATCTCATAATCGTAATCCTTGATTATCTCTAACCACCTCCTCTGGCGCATGTTGAGCTCTATCTGCGTGAAAATGTACTGAAACTCTTATGGTTTGTGTAAATCTCGCACTTCTCTCCATACAAGTAGTGCCTCCAATCTTTAGGGAAAAACTATTATCGTGAGCCCAAGATCATGGGGGGATATCGAATTTCATATTCCTAAATTGTCTTGATACGTACGCGATTATCTTTCCACGCTGTATAAGAACGCACCTTAATTCCTTGTGTGAAGCGTCACTACAAATCTCAAAATCTCTTTTTCCCTCCGGCAACGCCAATATAGGGGTTGTCACCAATCTTTTCTCTGTTCTTGGAAGCTGTTCTCGCATTTCTCTATCCATTCGAACTTCTCAGTCTTACGAGTAAGCCGCGTTAAAGGGGCTGCTATCTTTGCAAACTTGAACAAACCTATAGTAGTAACTGGCCAATCCTACCCCTGGTATTCTCCCTAACTACGATCATTAATTCCTTAGCGATCATCTTTTCAGTCTCGTCAGGATCCTCCATAGAATCCTCCTTAACAACCTTCCCTTCTGGGAAAACATCCTTAACCGCTACATTCTTAATATGAACATCATTCGGTATCTCATTAGGGTGCTCCATTGGATCCACAATCTGATCTCCAACATGTAATAAAATATCATCATGTTGTTTTCCTGAACCTCAGGGTTTGGTGCCCCACTACCCTATACGATAACGAACTATGCTACTACCTTGATATTTATAAGGATTCCCGTAAGGGTTTTAACTGTCAGTAATATGTTAGGTAGTCCGACTATGAACTTGGCAAGAGTTCTTATTATCTTAGTGAACTTATTATTTTAACGTCGCATCATCTCTGAGGTTTATAACGATTAGCTCTGATACCATTTCTGTAACACCCCCAAATCCGGGGTCGGGGATCCGGGTTATCACGAGTTCCATTTCCCTTAATAACACTTAAACTTAATAAACAACCAACTACTGCGTACTGCGACCTCACAATATACACACACCACAAGTTATAGTGTCAGAGGTGAATACCCAAAATAACACAAGTCATATTATTCCACAATTATAAGTCATTACACCTCAAAAGGGTTTCTGAATAAATTTACATATTCTTTTCCATATTATAATTCATAAATATACATAAGTCTGGTACATCAAAAGTTGAAAACCTGGCCTATTGGTAGTTCCTACCTCAGCTACAGTGGCATCAACGCCTACAGGAAATTGCAGAACATTTTCTATCCGCTCGCGAATTGGGAGCTTGGTCATGTTCATCTTGTCTATCTGTTGTTGTGTGATGAAAGAAGAAAGCAAGGGTGAGCAACAAGCCCATAAAATAACATGTATAATAATTAACAATATATGAGCATTCTCATAGTACTCATGAAAGTCTTGGTCAAGAAGAAATGAACCAAGTTTTATATCTTAACGCGACCAAGTCAAAAAATATTCAGTATATATGTATATATACTTTTCAAAATCTTGGAAATCCTCTTCTATGCATAATATATATAGAGTTTCAGTTTATAACTGTATAAAAATTTCATTGCAAGGTGATCTCATATATCCAACCTTGTCTCAACATTTTTTCTCAAAATCTTTGTCATGCATAAGATAATCATTAACTATATATAAGTTGAAAAGATGAAGTTACAAGATACTACAATATACTTATACCTTTTCCGAATACTACTTGAACTACCACCGTTCAAGTTATAATCAGTTTCAAAAGTTCATCACACAGATGAGACTGCAAGATAAGACTTGAATATATTCAATCTTTGAAATATCATTTGAAAGAAATGAAGTTACGATATACTTCATTAAGTCCCGATATATATATAAATATACACCTGTATATATATATCATACACTCCTTGAAAACCTCTGTTATAAAACTTATAAACAGAGTTACAATATCCAATGAATTTGGAAAGAAGAAAACCTTGGCATAAACCTGATATCTTGCTGATCAGGCAAAAATACCAATTAAGTCACCTTTTCTACTAGTAGAAGGATGAATTCCCCACTGGTCATTACCCTGGCCGCATTAGGACCTTATGCTAGACTGCCACTCAGCCACTTACACTTTGATGGACTCCCACCGAGCCACTTACACTTTGATGGACTCCCACTGACCCCATGTCGCCTATGCCGACGCATTTCAATTGGGCTTACTTCTCGAATGTTGGGCAAGTAATCAAACTCTTTTACCAAATTAGCAACTTCGTTGCGCCAAAAATACACCACGGAGCCGGATCCCTTAGGTTTTGAGCGAGTATTTAAATCCCCTTTGAAAGGAAGATCTTAAATTTGAAAATGGGTTTTGGGATCCGCTCTAACTTTTAAAATCATTTTGAAGACTCAAAAACATTTTTGAAAATGTTTGAAGTAAGGATGATTTAATAGAATAAATCAGTTACAAAATAATCGAAGAATATTTAAATATTATTCTTTAAATAATATTCCAATAAAGAATAGATTTTATCAAAATAAATCCAGTAAAAGTTTTTGGAAATAATACTTGAAACGAATAATAATTATCGAAAGATATACTTATACGAAAGTAAAATCTTTATTTGAATAATCGAATATAATATTTGATTTTTATTCAAAACTATCGAATATAACTTATTCGGTTAATAGTTATAGAAAACTATATATATATATATATGTAAATATACATATATTATACTCGGGAACATCGACTCCCGGTTTAGAAAAATGTTCACCTTTGGGTCCCCTATACTAAGGGTATACGCAGCTACTGCTTATCTCTAGCATAGGTATTATGCAGTTTATAAGCATTTGAATTGATAATAAAATATCAAGATTTCATAACATGCATATATATACCATATCGACATGCTCCAATATATCGCAAGATTTGCTAATAACAACCATGCACTTACTAAAATCCGGACTTACTGAAAGTCAGAACTTAATATCAGAACTTAAGGTCATATCAGAACTTAAGTGCGGGAGGACTTACAGTTTAGGAAGGAAACTGATTTACAGTAGAAGATCGTGACTTAAGCAAAAGAAGATATGCATGGAAAGAGTTAGAAGACTGGAAGACTTGTAGAAGATATCTGATTGATATATTTTAGGAGACAGAATTGTATTCCATATCAATTAGAAGTTATCTTATAACTGTGTACTATATAAACACAGACTTTGGGTTTACACTATTTGTGTTATCATTATCGAGAAGATTATACATTGTAACCTAGCAGCTCTCAGTGATATTTGTTCATCACTGAGAGATAACAGTTCCATTGTAACAGAGTTTATCTTATTGAACATATCTGTTTACTGTTACTTGTGTTTAAAATCAATTTGATTGTATAAACACTGTATTCAACCCCCTTCTACAGTGTTGTGTGACCTAAAAAGTGGTATCAGAGCTTTTATGTTAACACACATACAATAAAGATCTAAACAATCATGTATGAAGAAGCACAAACTCCAACCAAGCCCACCAAAACTGAAGAAACTCAAAAGACTCAAACCCACAGTCGATATGAGACTATTAGGGTTCCCATAATGAGACCTTCTGAGTATCCCATATGAAAAGTGAAGATGGCTATGTTTCTGGAAGCTATAGATCCAGAATACCTTGACAGAATTAATGAAGGACCATATAAGCCTACCAAGCTCTCTGTTGCAGTTGTTGATCAACCAGCAAAGACCATACCAAAGGAGAAAGGTGAGTACACAGCTGAAGACATCTCATCTATTGCCAAGGATGCAAAGGTAAGGCATTTGCTGCATAGTGCCATTGATAATGTCATGTCAAACAGGGTTATACATTGCAAGACTGCAAAGGAGATATGCGAAGCTCTGGAGACAAGATGACAGGGAACTGATGCAATCAAGAAGAACAGGAGGACTATACTCACTCAAAAGTATGAGCACTTTGACTCAAAAGTTGATGAGTCATTAACTGACTTATATGACAGGTTTGTCAAACTCTTGAATGATCTGTCACTGGTGGACAAGAAATATGATCTTGAAGATTCAAATCTAAAATTCCTTTTAGCTCTTCCTGAAAATTGGGATTTGAAGTCTACTACCATAAAAGACAACTATGACCTTACTGAAACTACTTTTGATGAAATTTATGGTATGCTCAAGACTTATGAACTTGAGATGGATCAAAGAAGCAAGAGGCATGGAAGAAAGTCAAGGACAGTTGCCCTTAAGGCTGAGGAGGAATCTCCTAAAGTTGTTGCCTCAAAAAGGGGAAAAGGAAAGGCTCTCATCATAAAGTCTGATTCAGAGTCATCATATTCTGATGATGATTCAGAAACTGAAAGCTTATCTGAAATGGATGTTGATGAAGAGATGATGAAATTGTGTGCTCTTATGGTGAAGGGTAGCACAAAGATAGCCAACAGGAAATTCAGAAAGGGAAAGAAGTTTTCCAGGAAAGGTATAAGTTCTGATAAGAAAGGGTTCAGAAAGTCTGAAGGCAAGGGAGGAAAGTGTAATAACCCCAATTTTTGGAAAATTTTGAAACCCTTATGAATAGTGATTTTGCAGATTATGCTGAATGAGAAAACTTTTCATGCCACACTATGTAGGGGTTCTGTTATTGATCTTCTGGGATATTATTAGTACTCTATGTGGTATATAAGTGTATGTAAAGATCGTCAGAATCCAATTTCGAACACTTTGATTTTTCCCGGAAATCCACTAGATACGGAAAGAATTAAGTATAAGGTAACAAGATAAAAAGGATTTAAATTAAAGGATTATAAGAGATGATCATAAAAGGATTATAATGTATTGAGAAAGGTTAAGGAAACCCAAGTAATAAGATCCCGGGTATGATCCCTCAAACGATAAATGAAAGCGAAAGTTAAGCGAACCGTATAACAGATCAACGGTCATTAGGCAAACAATTAGGAAGTTAATCAAGGAGGTTAGGGATGATGAGGTCATCCAACCAATAAGGAGAGGACAAGTAAGGGATGATGACACAATAAGGTGATGTAAGCATGACATAGGAGGGAAGGAGGTGTGGATGAATGATAACCACACAAAGTTCAAGGTTATTAAGGTAATTAACCAAAATCTAAACAAAAACAACCAACCAAAAAACAAATCAAAGCAAAAAACACAAAAATCTCTCTTTCTCCAAGCTTGCTCTCGGCTTTTCTTCTTTTTCAAAGAAGAAATTTTCAAAAATCAAGTTCCAAGCATTGTTAAATCACAAGGTAATTATCTAAGGTTCCTTGTACATAGATATGGATATCCTATAAGTTTAAGCTTCTAATTCCTTCGCAATCTCTTCCAATAAATCAAGGAAGAAGATGGTGAATAGTAACCTTCAAGAAATAACTTTGGTTTTCTTGATTTTTTATGAAAGTTCAAGGTAGCTTAAGCATAGATCAAGGCTTCCATGGGCATTCCAAGGATCTTTCATTGATTAAAAGCTTCAAGGAAGGTATATCATCTCCAAACCCTAGCTTTAGTTTTGAGTATTTAGGAATGGTTATGATTGATATAGGATATGTGAAACATGATGCTTGTTTGTTTAAAGTTTGGTTGAGTTGTAGAGGATAGTTGGTTTTGTAATGTTTTGGAGTTGTAATTCTTGGAGTATTGATTAATGAACTTAAGTATAGCTTAAATTCAAGTTTAAGAATAAGTATAAATTGTTAATGTTGAGTTGATTGGGGCTGTTATGATGTAGTATGGATGGAGTTTTGATTGGGTTGTGAATTGGGATTGATTGGTGGTTGTTTTGGAATGGTTTAAATTTGGGAAATCGCGTAAACATGGTCGTCGTAATGTCCGATTTACTTTAGACTGCTTTTGTTCATAACATCAGAACCCTTGAACTCACTGTTAGGTTTTTACCATTGCCATGTTTAGATAGTTCATGTTATGAGCTTCGTTTTGATATGTGGTTCGTTTGATTTCGATGTACGGTTTAGGAGAAACAGCCGTTTTAAGTAACGACGTTTCGCGAACGAATCATTACCCCTCACCTTACTTTGAAACATAGGTTAAAGACCTTAAAGGACTAATTGAAGTATGAAACATTTATGTAAGGTGTAATAGGCAGTTGGTAAGACATTTGCGAAAGAATCGCCTTAAAACTTGTAATGGTTAATTTATTAAAAATGGTGGAGCCGAGGGTACTCGAGCGACTTAAGTAAGTCGTTAAGTGCGAAAGCGAACGTTAGGACTCTAAATGGTTAAAGTCTAGTTTCTTAAGCGACCGGGGTTTAATTCCGACTTATGTTGTTGTTCATAGGTTATCGGACCCACTCTAAGCTTAAGCCTATCCGGGAGCACTCAGGCAAGTTTTCTATCCGTTATACTCTTGTTGTGATGTATACACTTGTATATGCATGATCTTGTGATAGATGCATGATGGTTAAATTAGCAAATTCTTGCGATATATTGTAGCATGTGATATGGTACATATGCATGCCTGTTTCGTATTCTTTCCATATATATATCTGTTGGTTCAGTTGATAATATCTATGCTAGAGAATAGCGGTAATTCGCATATACCCTTAGTATAGGGACCCAAAGGTGAAAACATTTTCTAAAACCGGGAGTCGAGGATCCCGAGTAGATTTTATATATATATATATTTATATATATATGGTTATAGTTTTTAAAACTATTAATCGAATAAGGTTTATTCGATAACTTTATATTATTTAATGAATATTATTTCGAATATTCATTCGAGGGCTTATGACTCAGCTTATTTTATTTATTGAATATTATTTTGAATATTCATTCGAGGGCTTATGACTCAGCTTATTTTATTTATTGAATATTATTTCGAATATTTATTTGAGGGCTTATGACTCAGCTTATTTTATTAATTGAATATTATTTGAATATTCATTTGAGGACATATGACTCCGATTATTTACTGAAATATATTCTTTATTTTATTAAAGAATAAGGTGTCGATCATCAAACTTATTTTTGATTATTCAAATAAAGATAGTAATTTCGTATAAGTATATCTTTGGTTATTTAATATCCAATTCAAGTATAAGTTTTACAACATCTACTTCAATTATTTTTATAAAGATTATTCTTTATGGGAATATTATTTAAATAATAATATTCAGATATTTTTTTTTATATATTGGGACTGATTTATTAAATCAGCATCACTCCGAACATTCTTAAAAAATGTTTTGCGAGTCTTCAAAATGATTTTTAAAAGTTAGAGCGGATCCCAAAACTCATTTTTATATTTAAGATTCTCCTTTCGAAGGGGATTTAAATACTCTCTCAAAACCTGAGGGATCCGGCTCTGTGGTGTGTTTTATATTCGCAACAAGGTTGCTGTCTTGATAAAAGAATTTTGATTACTTACCCAACACTCGGGAAGTAAAATTCTTGGAACAAGTTAATCCATTAACAGGCATCGCCTGGGAAATATCGGTGAGTTTTTCTTTCCAACTAGATACGACTTCTTGGTGGAGCCGTATCAACAAGTTTCTACTTGGGGAAAGGGGGGACGAGCTTTACGTTTCAGAGTCATGGATTTCATCTGAACTAGGAGTGGCGTAAGTGGTCGAGTGGCGCCGGCCCAGCCTTATTATATTGGCCCAAAATGGCGTGGAAGTTCCGCTAAGACGGTCCATTCCTTAGGAGTCCAGTGTTCGGTTGACAAGTAAATCCGACAGGTTCTCCTCTACATGTAGAAAATGGTGGGGTTGCACTACTACGACTGATCATCGTAAGTGGTCTTCCTGGCGCGGCAAACTCCCGTAATGAGTTCATCATCCAATTGGATATTTCTGCAACACTACCCAGAGCACTTCGATAGAAAGGCTACGGTTGGGCGATTGTTGAGTGTTGGCAGGGTCAAGTTTTCAAAATGATATTTACATCAAATGAAGTATCTTATAACTTCATTTTATTTTGATGATATTTTAAAGATTGAATCTATTCAAGTATTATCTTGTAGTCTCATCTATGTGATGAACTTTTGAACTAATTATAACTTGAACGGTGGTAGTTCAAGTAGTATTTGGAAAAAGATATAAGTATATTGGAGTATCTTGTAACTTCATCTTTTAAACTTATATCTAGTAAATGATTATCTTATGCATGTCAAAGATTTTCAGAAAAACGTTGAGACAAGGTTAGATATATGAGATCACCTTGCAACGATAGTTTTATACAGTTATAAACTGGAACTCTGTGTATATTATGCATGGAAGAGGACTTCCAAGATTTTGAAAAGTATATATGTATATATACTGAATATTTTGCGACTTCATCGCATTAAGATATCAAACTTGGTTGATTTCTTTTGACCAAGACTTTCATGAGTACTATGAGAAGGCTCATATACTGTAAATCATTATACATATTATTTTGGTGGGCTTGCTGCTCACCCTTGCTTTCTTCTTTCATCACACAACAACAGATAGAAAAGATGAACAGGACCAAGCTCCCAATTCGCGAGCGGATAGGAAACGTTCCGCAGTTTCCTATAGGCATTGATGTCGCTGTAGCTGAGGTAGGAACTACCAATAGGCTAGGCTTCAACTTTTGATGTACCAGATTTATGTATATTTATGAATTGTAATAATGGCAAATAAATGTAAATTTATTCAGAAACCCTTTTAAGGTGTATTGGCATATAATTGTGGAATAAAAAGACTTGTGATTATTTTTGGATATTCATCTCTGAGACTATAACTTGTGGTGTGTGTGTTTATTGTGTGGTCACAGTACAGAGTAGTTGATTATTTATTAAGATTGGGTGTTATTAAGGGAAATGGAACTCGTGACAGCCCGGATCCCCGACCCCGGATTTGGGGGTGTTACAGAAATGGTATCAGAGCCAAGCGTTATAAACCTCAGAGATGATGTGACGTAAAGATAATAAGTTCACTAAGATAATAAGAACTCTTGCCAAGTTCATAGTCGGGCTACCTAACGTAGTACTGACAGTTAAAACCTTTATCGGAACCCTTATAAATATCGTGATAGAAGCGTAGTTCGTTATCGTATATGGTAGCGGGACTCCGAACCCTGAGGTTGAGGAGTAACAGCGCGATGATGTTTTATTACTAATTGGAGATCGGATTGTGGATCCGATAGAGCGTCCTAACGCAGGACCGGATGATGTTGATATTGAGGATGTAGCGTGTAACACCCCCAAATCCGGGGTCGGGGATCCGGGTTGTCACAAGTTCCATTTCCCTTAATAACACCCAATCTTAATAAACAATCAACTACTCTGTACTGTGACCCCACAATAAACACACACACCACAAGTTATAGTCTCAGAGATGAATATCCAAAAATAACGCGAGTCATTTTATTCCAAAATTATATGCCATTACACCTTAAAAGGGTTTCTGAATAGATTTACATTTCTTTGCCATTATTACAATTCATAAATATACATAAATCTGGTACATCAAAAGTTGAAGCCTAGCCTATTGGTAGTTCCTACCTCAGCTACAGCGACATCAATGCCTATAGGAAACTGCGGAACGTTTCCTATCCGCTCGAGAATTGGGAGCTTGGTCCTGTTCATCTTTTCTATCTGTTGTTGTGTGATGAAAGAAGAAAGCAAGGGTGAGCAGCAAGCCCACCAAAATAATATGTATAATGATTTACAATATATGAGCTTTCTCATAGTACTCTTGAAAGTCTTGGTCAAAAGAAATGAACCAAGTTTGATATCTTAATGCGATGAAGTCGCAAAATATTCAGTATATATACATATATACTTTTCACAATCTTTGAAATCCTCTAACATGTATAATATACACAGAGTTCCAGTTTATATCTGTATAAAAATATCGTTGCAAGGTGATCTCATATATCTAACCTTGTCTCAACGTTTTTCCGAAAATCTTTGACATGCACAAGAGAATCATTTACTAGATATAAGTTTAAAAGATGAAGTTACAAGATACTCCAATATACTTATATCCGAATACTACTTGAACTACACCATTCAAGTTATAATCAGTTTCAAAAGTTCATCACCCAGATGAGACTACAAGATAAGACTTGAATAGATTCAATCCTTGAAATATCATTATAAATAATGAAGTTACGAGATGCTTCATTAAGTCCCGATATATAAATATATTCATATATATCTCCCATACATTTCCTGAAAACCTCTGTCATGTAAAGTATGAACAGAGTTGCAATATCCAATAAATTTGGAAAGGAAAGAATTTTGGCATAAACCCGATATCTTGCTGATCAGGCAAAGATACCAATAAATAACCTTTTCTACTAGTAGATGGATGAATCCCCCACCGGTCATCACCCTGGCCTCATTAGGACCTTGTGCTGGACCGCCACCCGGCCTCTTACGCGTTGATGGACTGCCACCCAGCCACTTACACTTTGATAGACCGTACCCCGACCTGTCGCTTATGCCGACTCAATTAGATGGGCTTACTTCCCGAACGTTGGGTAAGTAATCAATTCATTTGTTTTTCTCAAAACAGCAACCACGTTGCGAATGTAAAATACACCACAAAGCTGGATCCCCCAGGTTTTGAGCGAGTATTTAAATCCCCTTTGAAAGGAAGATCTTAAATATAAAAATGAGTTTTGGGGTCCACTCTAACTTTAAAAATCATTTTGAAGACTCGAAAACATTTTTAAGAATGTTTGGAGTACTGCTGATTTATTAAAATAAATCAGTCCCGATATATTAGAAATATCTGAATATTATTATTTAAATAATATTCTCATAAAGATAATCCTTATAAATATATTCGAAGTAGAAGTTTTAAAACTCATACTTGAAATGGATATTAAATAACCAAAGATATACTTATACGAAAGTACTATCTTTATTTGAATAATAAAAAATAAGTTTGATTATCGACACCTCATTATTTAATAAAATAAAGAATATATTTCAGTAAATAATCGGAGTCATAGATCCTCAAATGAATATTCAAATAATATTCATTAAATAATATAAACTGAGTCATAAGCCCTCGAATGAATATTCAAATAATATTCAAATAATAAAATAAACTGAGTCATAAGCCCTCGAATGAATATTCGAAATAATATTCAATTAATAAAATAAAAGGAGTCATAAGTCCTCGAATGAATATTCGAAATAATATTCATTAAATAAAATTAAAGTTATCGAATAAACCTTATTCGATTAATAGTTTTGAAAACTATAACAATATATATATATATATATAAATATATATATATATAATATACTCGGGAACATCGACTCCCGGTTTTAGAAAATGTTCACCTTTGGGTCCCCTATACTAAGGGTATACACAACTACTGCTTATCTCTAGCATAGGTATTATGCAACTAATAAGCATTTGAACCAACAGATATATAAATCAAGAATACGGAACAGGCATGCATATATACCATATCACATGCTACAATATATCGCAAGAATTTGCTAATAAGAAATATGCATTTATCACAAGATCATGCATATACACATATACATCACAACAACAGTTATACGGGTAGAAAACTTGCCTGAGTGCTCCCGGATAGATTTAAGCTTAGAGTGGGTCCGATAACCTATGAACAACAACATAAGTCGGAATTAAACCCCGGTCGCTTAAGAAACTAGACTTCAACCATTTAGAGTTCTAACGTTCGCTTTCGCGCTTAACGATTTACTTAAGTCGCTCGAGTACCCTCGGCTCCACCATTTTTAATAAATTAACCATTAAGGGTTTTAAGGCGATTCTTTCGCGAGTACCTTACCAACTGCCTAATCCACTTTACATAATTGTTTCATACCCCAATTAGTCATTTAAGTCCTTAACCAAGGTTTCAACGTAAGGCGAGGGGTAATGGTTCGGTCGCGAAACGCCGTTATTTAAAACGGTCGTTTCTCCTAAACCGTACATCGGATTCAAGCGTACCACATATCAAAACGAAGCTCGTAACATGAACTATCTAAACATGGAAATGGTCAAAACCTAACAGTGATTTTACGGGTCCTGAAGTTAGGAACAAAAACAGTCTAAGGAAAATTGGGCATTACGACGGCTATAACTTAGCGATTCCCAAAATTTTATCAAATTCATTCAACACCAAACCACCATCAATCAATCCCAATACAACCATATGACAATATCACTCATCCACCACTTTAAACCATTTAAACAAAGCCCAAATCATACCATGAACCATCAAGAACAACTAGTGCTACTCTTAACTCCCGAAATCAACAAAAGCACTTAACAACTAAGATCTCAACATGACAAAACAACTACTACACTTAATCTATCATTCCATCATCATAATCATTTATATCAAACAATCTTAATACTAAGATCATGAAGAGTTATACCTTCCTTGAAGCTTTTAATCAATGAAAGATCCTTGGAATGTCCATGGAAGCCTTAATATATGCTTAAGCTACCTTGACCTTGCAAATAAAACCAAGAATCAAAAATTTGTTCTTGAAAGTTACTATTCACCCTAAACTAAAATGATTTGTTTGAGATAGAAAACCTTTGATTCAAGCTCTCAAACTACTTGCTCTTCTTAGTTATGAAATATAGGATCCAAAGAAACAAACCTTATAATTTTCCATGGAGTATAGCTTGTGTTTTGAATTTCTAATTCACCATTTTGGTGAAAAATTCGAAATGAAGAAGATGAAAAGGGGGGGGGGAGAGAAGCTTGCTTTGTTTTATTGATCTTTGTGCATAAAAGGCTTGGTTGATATCCTTTTGTTTTGTTAATTACCTTTTAACCATGGTAAAATTTGTGTGGCTTGAAATCAACCAACAATACCTTCCCTTTGGTCATGCTTATGTCATCCTCCTATGTCATCTTCCCACACTTGTCATCTTCTTGTTGGTGTGGTGACATCATCATCACTAACCTCTTTGATTAGCTCTTAATTACTTGGCTAATGACCGCTGATCTGTTATACGGTTCCCTTAACTTTCGTTCTCGTTTATCGTTTGAGGGATCATACCCGGGATCTTATTACTTGGGTTTCCTTAACCTTTCTCAATACATCATATTCCTTTTATGATCCTCTCTTATAATCCTTGAATCTAAATCCTTTTTATCATATTACCTTATACTCAATTCTTTTGGTATATGGTGGATTTTCGGGAAAAATCAAAGTGTTCGAATTTGGATTCTGACGATCTTTACATACACTTATTTACCATATAGAGTACTAATAAGATCTCAGAATATCAATAAAAGAACCCCTACATAGTGTGGCATCAAAAGTTTTCTCATTCAGCATAATCAGCAAAATCACTATTCATAAGGGTTACAAAAAGTCCAAAATTTTTGGGGTTATTACATAGCGGTTGAGGATGTTGTCCTAGAAGGGATTGTTGCTGAGGAGGATCCCGTGAAGGATTCTGACAAGAATGAATAAAGGACCACTGAGGAATCGATGACCATGGTTAGGGTAACTCCCAGAGGTAGGATTGGCCAGTCACTACCAGAGGTTCGTTCAAGTTTGTAAAGATAGTAGTCCCTTTAACACGGCTTACTCGTAAGACTGAGAAGTTCGAATGGACAGAGAAATGCAAGAACAACTTTTAAGAACCGAAGCAAAGGTTGGTGACGTTCCCTATGTTGGCGTTGCCGGATGGAAAATGAGATTTTATGAAGTGTAGTGACGCTTCGCATAAGGAATTAGGGTGCTTCTTCTACAGCACAGCAAGGTAATCGCGTACGCGTCAAGACAATTAAGGGAATATAAAATTCGATATCCCCACCCATGAGCTTGGGCTCGTGGCAATATTTTTGCCCTAAAGATTGGAGGCACTACTTGTATGGAGAAAAGTGCGAGATTTACACAAGCCATAAGTGCTCTAGTACATTTTCACGCAGAAAGAGCTCAACATGCGCCAAATGAGGTGGTTAGAGCTAATCAAGAATTATGATTGCGAGATTCTTTATCATTCAGGGAAAGCCAATGTGGTGGCTGATGCCCTTAGTAAAAAGGAGAGACTCAAGATAATAATGTCTTTGGGAGAGTTTATAAGAGATTTTCAGAAAATGGAAATAGAAGTGAAGGTAACTGGAGCCGGTACCAAAAAGCTGTTTGAGATTGCAATACAGACCGAATTTTTGGAAAAGAACATATTGTGCCAGAAAAAGTGATGAATGAAGGCAGAGAGTCAATGACTGGAGAAGAGATCCATACCGAGAAAGATGATAAGGGGATAGTGAGGTGTTCCTACAGAAATTGGGTTCCAAAAGTTCAAGAGCTTAAGGATGAGAACTTAGATGAGAGCCATAGTTTGAGGAATAAGATTTAGGGAAAACCCTGAATGTGATAGTCAGGGAGGTTGCCATCAAGAAAGAAAGAACCCATAACATAATAGAGTGGAAAACAAGGTTTTTAATGTATAAGATAACCCCGATTATGGGAGAAGGTTGAAACATTTCATACTAAGGAAACAGAAAGTCGAGTAAGGAAAGGAGACCCGAGACGGTACTCCTATACGGCAATTTATGGACCTGTCTAGATAGAACTTAGACTATTATCCCCAACCATCACCTTGAGGAAACAATGCGGTAGGAAATTCTTTCAGGACCTTTAAGTCTCTAAGCTCTCAGAGTTCCAAAGAACAGGTTGACCTAGTCGAGGCAAGAGCCTGGCTAAAGGAAATAGAGGAATCATTTGAGATTCTGAATGATTGACGAATCACAAAAGACTGTTTTTGTCACTTACCCTCCTAAGAGAGAGACCACCCGCTGGTGAAAGGCCAAGGAAGGCACGAAGTAAGAGATTATAATAAACTGATTTAAGTTCAGTCAATTGTTTTCGGGAAAGTAATTCCCAAGGTTATGGAGATAGTGTAAAAGCTTTAGAGTCAGAACAAAGGCAGACGAGTATGATAAATTATGAATCTAAGTTGTAAAAGTTATCAAGATTCGTTCTGAGGACACGAATCCAGAATGACGGGATGTTTGAAATCAATGCTCTGTTGTGTTGGTTCATGAAATAATGATAAGAGAAAGGAAAATAAAAAGAAACTGAAGTGGAAAGGAATATAAAGGCAATAGAGTTTGAGGTATGATAAGGGAGTTGGGTATGAGGAAACCCTAAAGACTCGTAGCAATAGAAATAGAAAAGTATGCATTCGTCAGGATGAGGGTGATTCACCATGAGTTAAAATTGATGGTTGAGGGCATAAGAGAAACATATATTTTATCCCCTGTAAGTTGGGAGGATTCGAGGAAACCTTGAGATAGTTCGAAGGATAAATAATGAGACGAGGATAGACTGAGGAGACAAGAAAGTAAGAAATTAGGAAAAAATTGGATGAAGGAAGTGACCTTCAAGAATGTGAAGTGTAAGACCGGTGGCTTGATACCCAGAAAGGGAGACGCCATGTATGAAAGATATCCCAACATTGAGGTGACTGTTGAGATAAACAACAAAAGTAAATAAGGAATTATTAAGAAGAGGTTCACGTTGAACACGACCAATATCTTCCAGAACATCCTTGTTATCGTTACCAAATTAGGCAAGAAAAGCGGATAACCGTTGTTATCTTTTGGAGGCCATATTGATTGACCTCATTTTGAATACAGATGTTATTGTAAAACTAGGCATATACTATCGAGGTGGGAATGATTGAATAAGACACCCTTATCAGGGATATATGACTTGATTTATCCATGGAAGGATGTATGTACCTTTTTAAAGGTGGAATTAAGGATAGAACATCGGTAACTTAAAACGAATCCTAGGGGAATGCATAAAGGCTGGCATTTCACCCTTAATAGGGACATCATGAGTTTTGACAGTATGAATTGGAAAGGATTAAGGTAATAACAACCTTTAAGGATCAGTGGAGAAATTTTTCAGAAGTATGTAGACAATGATTCTGGTATTAATAAATGGTATCTTGATATGCCCTGTATCTAGGGAATTCATGAGGAACGATTCAAGGATAACCTTAGAGGTTTTACAAGGAGAAAGGTAATATTCAAAATTCTCAAGAATAGAAATGTTGATAAAGGAAATATGACGTAATTATAATGATGCCAAGTGGGGCACGTGTTAAACCACAAGAAGGTATGGATCGAACCAGTAATGGTCGAAGTTGTTCACGGCAATTAGGACTTAAGATAAAAAGATGTTCTAATTATGATTGAGAGTCAGTTGTGACAGTGATTAACCTCTAAAGACTGAGGCAATAACTTATGGAAAAATGGTAATATTTTTTTTACTCATCAGATTTTAAGGAAAACATCTTCACATAAGCTGTGATTGAAATAAGGTAGAAAATTTATTTGGAGGTGGTTAAAATGACATTGACTGTAAGGAAATTTTACTATCAGGAAAGGCCAAAGAGGTGGCCGACACTTTAAAGGTAAGAGGATAATTATAGGCGCTTGTGCCAAAGGAATACAATGATGATGGTTAAAGCTATGCAGGTTGTATTATGGTTTGGAAGATTAACATTCCTTCTGATGACTGTGCAATACCCAACCGTAATAGTAGTTGGTAAAGGTTTAATTCGTGTAATCGCCATGAGCGGGCTATCTATCTCAGAAGATACTATCTTGAGATAAGCCAGGACCATGTTTCAAAAAAAAAGGACTAGACGAACCCTTGAGTTAAGTCTTTTATTTAAGGTATACGATTAAGAATTGTATTAACCTGCTATCGTTGCTTTGACTGAAACTCTTCTGTAATTTTATCTACTTTATGTCATGAAAGTACGTCAGAGTTTGGAGTGTTCTTCATGAATTATGATTGGTGATTATGTTAACTCCTTAGAAGTATTCTATACGACATGTATGGACTCCGTATGGTTAGATATTAAGATTTCATGGAAAGTGAATGACGACAGTAGGTTAGTAGTGGACCATAGTAGTGCAGCAATGATTCTGCGAGTAATGAGCTGATTACAACCGTGAGAGTTGTATTGGAATGGATGTTGAGATTGAGTACCACTAATCGGGTCGTGGTGATGTATAAGTTATCATTGAATAGACTAATTAAGTAGATTATTTACCTATTGAATATTTATTCCTCCTTATCAATAGAGGGTCGTATGACTATACGAGGAAGGTTGCGATGCAAGCATAGAATTCTAGTAACGATGATGTCTAGAATGAGATCCCAGATTCGATTTTCAATGTCGAGGGAGTTTCAAAGGTGATTGTGTATAAACTCGAGGAAGAGCATGGGTCCATAGAATGATGGACGGAATAGCAAAAATATTTAGGCATGTGAAATACGATGTTATAATACTTGATGTTGATATAAATACATATATGTTTTGTTCTCCTATGACAAACCTCTATAGTTCAGAGGTAGATTCCAAGCCAGATATTTTATGGCAATAATTTTTTTTTTTACGAATATACAATCCTCTTCAGTTCGTTCTTTTCTCTTCTTTTCATTTCATGTAAGCTGAGAAGAACAACCCTTCCAGAAGGGGAGGTATTGCCGAATGACTATCTATCTGTGTGATAGAAGCCTAGTAGGATACCATCTATTGTTTAATTGCTTGTCAAGTACTAAAGGCTGGCCACCTTATGTACTAACTATGCGATATAACAAGTGTTCATGATCATAGTGATCTCTCAACAAATTCCTTTACTTCTATATGATTGATCAAACTTTGGGAAATAGAAACAGCTGAAAAAGGAGTAGTAAAGTTGTGGTGGTATTCGGAATGGAAACACATTTGTGATACTAAGGTTGTCGTGGTTATTAAAAGGTTATAGAACGCTAACGAGCAAAAGTATAACCAGTATAATATTAGGAACGGAAGGTAGTAGCAATTATGAACGGGAAAAGAATGGGTATTGAGAAGTAAAAGCTCTAATGCTAAAAGCTATAATGAGAGTCTGTGCAATAGACTTGAAAGAAATTGGAATGATCACTTAACACGGATTGAGTTTTCTTACGACAATAGATCATATGTCATTATCGAGATGTCGCCTTATGAGATCCTTGAGGGAAGACAATGTCGATCTCCCTTATGTTAGGATGAAGTTGTAGAGCGCAAGATGCTCGGACTCGCAGTAGTCCAAAGGACCAAGGATATGATAGATCTAATCAGAGGACGGCTGGTGGTAGCCCAAGATGGACATGATAAATATGTTGATTTGACACGAAAGGACAAGGAATAGGAAGTAGGGGACCTAGTGCTGTTATAGGTATTCCCTTGGAAAAGATGGATGAGGTTCGGAAAGAAAGGAAAGCTAGGCCCACGAATTGTTGGACCCTTGGATATAGTAAGACGTATTGGGAAGCTAGCATATGAGCTAGCCCTACCCCCGAACATGTAGCAAGTTCATAACGTGTTCCACGTATCAATGTTAAGGAAGTGTAATTCGGATGCCAGATAAATAAGGGCATATGAGCGCATAGACATGCAACCCGGCGTAACCTATATGGAGCAACCAGGAAAAGATATAGAGTGAAAAGGAACAAGTGCTTAGGAGAAGGGTGCTCAAACTATTCAGAGTTTGATGGAAGAACCACAATGTGGGAAAATTTACTCGAGAGTTAGAAAGTGCAATGCGAAGAGAGTATCCCTATTCAATTTCTATTTGATTCCGGGGTGGAATTCTTTTAAGGAGGGGAGACTGTAATAACCCCAATTTTTGGAAAATTTTGAAACCCTTATGAATAGTGATTTTGCAGATTATGCTGAATGAGAAAACTTTTCATGCCATATTATGTAGGGGTTCTGTTATTGATCTTCAGGGATATTATTAGTACTCTATGTGGTATATAAGTGTATGTAAAGATCGTCAGAATCCAATTCCGAACACTTTGATTTTTCCCGGAAATCCACTAGATACCGAAAGAATTAAGTATAAGGTAACAGGATAAAAAGGATTTAAATTAAAGGATTATAAGAGAGGATCATAAAAGGATTATAATGTATTGAGAAAGGTTAAGGAAACCCAAGTAATAAGATCCCGGGTATGATCTCTCAAACGATAAACGAAAGCGAAAGTTAAGCGAACCGTATAACAGATCAGCGGTCATTAGGCAAACAATTAGGAAGTTAATCAAGGAGGTTAGGGATAATGAGGTCATCCAACCAATAAGGAGAGGACAAGTAAGGGATGATGACACAATAAGGTGATGTAAGCATGACATAGGAGGGAAGGAGGTGTGGATGAATGATAACCACACAAAGTTCAAGGTTATTAAGGTAATTAACCAAAATCTAAACAAAAACAACCAACCAAAAAACAAATCAAAGCAAAAAACACAAAAATCTCTCTTTCTCCAAGCTTGCTCTCGGCTTTTCTTCTTTTTCAAAGAAGAAATTTTCAAAAATCAAGTTCCAAGCATTGTTAAATCACAAGGTAATTATCTAAGGTTCCTTGTACATAGATATGGATATCCTATAAGTTTAAGCTTCTAATTCCTTCGCAATCTCTTCCAATAAATCAAGGAAGAAGATGGTGAATAGTAACCTTCAAGAAATAACTTTGGTTTTCTTGATTTTTTATGAAAGTTCAAGGTAGCTTAAGCATAGATCAAGGCTTCCATGGACATTCCAAGGATCTTTCATTGATTAAAAGCTTCAAGGAAGGTATATCATCTCCAAACCCTAGCTTTAGTTTTGAGTATTTAGGAATGGTTATGATTGATATAGGATATGTGAAGCATGATGCTTGTTTGTTTAAAGTTTGGTTGAGTTGTAGAGGATAGTTGGTTTTGTAATGTTTTGGAGTTGTAATTCTTGGAGTATTGATTAATGAACTTAAGTATAGCTTAAATTCAAGTTTAAGAATAAGTATAAATTGTTAATGTTGAGTTGATTGGGGCTGTTATGATGTAGTATGGATGGAGTTTTGATTGGGTTGTGAATTGGGATTGATTGGTGGTTGTTTTGGAATGGTTTAAATTTGGGAAATCGCGTAAACATAGCCGTCGTAATGTCCGATTTACTTTAGACTGCTTTTGTTCATAACATCAGAACCATTGAACTCACTGCTAGGTTTTTACCATTGCCATGTTTAGATAGTTCATGTTACGAGCTTCGTTTTGATATGTGGTTCGTTTGATTTCGATGTACGGTTTAGGAGAAACAGCCGTTTTAAGTAACGACGTTTCGCGAACGAATCATTACCCCTCACCTTACTTTGAAACATAGGTTAAAGACCTTAAAGGACTAATTGAAGTATGAAACATTTATGTAAGGTGTAATAGGCAGTTGGTAAGACATTTGCGAAAGAATCGCCTTAAAACTCGTAATGGTTAATTTATTAAAAATGGTGGAGCCGAGGGTACTCGAGCGACTTAAGTAAGTCGTTAAGTGCGAAAGCGAACGTTAGGACTCTAAATGGTTAAAGTCTAGTTTCTTAAGCGACCGGGGTTTAATTCCGACTTATGTTGTTGTTCATAGGTTATCGGACCCACTCTAAGCTTAAGCCTATCCGGGAGCACTCAGGCAAGTTTTCTATCCGTTATACTGTTGTTGTGATGTATACACTTGTATATGCATGATCTTGTGATAGATGCATGATGGTTAAATTAGCAAATTCTTGCGATATATTGTAGCATGTGATATGGTACATATGCATGCCTGTTTCGTATTCTTTCCATATATATCTGTTGGTTCAGTTGATAATACCTATGCTAGAGAATAGCGGTAATTCGCATATACCCCTAGTATACGGACCCAAAGGTGAAAACATTTTCTAAAACCGGGAGTCGAGGATCCCGAGTAGATTTTATATATATATATATTTATATATATATGGTTATAGTTTTCAAAACTATTAATCGAATAAGGTTTATTCGATAACTTTATATTATTTAATGAATATTATTTCGAATATTCATTCGAGGGCTTATGACTCAGCTTATTTTATTTATTGAATATTATTTTAAATATTCATTCGAGGGCTTATGACTCAGCTTATTTTATTTATTGAATATTATTTCGAATATTCATTTGAGGGCTTATGACTCAGCTTATTTTATTAATTGAATATTATTTGAATATTCATTTGAGGACATATGACTTCGATTATTTACTGAAATATATTCTTTATTTTATTAAAGAATAAGGTGTCGATCATCAAACTTATTTTTGATTATTCAAATAAAGATAGTAATTTCGTATAAGTATATCTTTGGTTATTTAATATCCAATTCAAGTATAAGTTTTACAACATCTACTTCAATTATTTTTATAAAGATTATTCTTTATGGGAATATTATTTAAATAATAATATTCAGATATTTTTTTTTATATATTGGGACTGATTTATTAAATTAGCATCACTCCGAACATTCTTAAAAATGTTTTGCGAGTCTTCAAAATGATTTTTAAAAGTTAGAGCGGATCCCAAAACTCATTTTTATATTTAAGATCCTCGTTTCGAAGGGGATTTAAATACTCGCTCAAAACCTGAGGGATCCGGCTCTGTGGTGTGTTTTATATTCGCAACAAGGTTGCTGTCTTGATAAAAGAATTTTGATTACTTACCCAACACTCGGGAAGTAAAATTCTTGGAACAAGTTAATTCATTAACAGGCATCGCCTGGGAAATATTGGTGAGTTTTCCTTTCCAACTAGATACGACTTCTTGGTGGAGCCGTATCAACAAGTTTCTACTTGGGGAAAGGGGGGACGAGCTTTACGTTTCAGAGTCATGGATTTCATCTGAACTAGGAGTGGCGTAAGTGGTCGAGTGGCGCCGGCCCAGCCTTATTATATTGGCCCAAAATGGCTTGGAAGTTCCGCTAAGACGGTCTATTCCTTAGGAGTCCAGTGTTCGGTTGACAAGTAAATCCGACAGGTTCTCCTCTACATGTAGAAAATGGTGGGGTTGCACTACTACGACTAATCATCGTAAGTGGTCTTCCTGGCGCGGCAAACTCCCGTAATGAGTTCATCATCCAATTGGATATTTCTGCAACACTACCCAGAGCACTTCGATAGAAAGGCTACGGTTGGGCGATTGTTGAGTGTTGGCAGGGTCAAGTTTTCAAAATGATATTTGCATCAAATGAAGTATCTTATAACTTCATTTTATTTTGATGATATTTTAAAGATTGAATCTATTCAAGTATTATCTTGTAGTCTCATCTATGTGATGAACTTTTGAACTAATTATAACTTGAACGGTGGTAGTTCAAGTAGTATTTGGAAAAAGATATAAGTATATTGGAGTATCTTGTAACTTCATCTTTTAAACTTATATCTAGTAAATGATTATCTTATGCATGTCAAAGATTTTCAGAAAAACATTGAGACAAGGTTAGATATATGAGATCACCTTGCAACGATAGTTTTATACAGTTATAAACTGGAACTCTGTGTATATTATGCATGGAAGAGGACTTCCAAGATTTTGAAAAGTATATATGTATATATACTGAATATTTTGGGACTTCATCGCATTAAGATATCAAACTTGGTTCATTTCTTTTGACCAAGACTTTCATGAGTACTATGAGAAGGCTCATATACTGTAAATCATTATACATATTATTTTGGTGGGCTTGCTACTCACCCTTGCTTTCTTCTTTCATCACACAACAACAGATAGAAAAGATGAACAGGACCAAGCTCCCAATTCGTGAGCGGATAGGAAACGTTTCGCAGTTTTTTGTAGGCATTGATGTCGCTGTAGCTGAGGTAGGAACTACCAATAGGCTAGGCTTCAACTTTTGATGTACCAGATTTATATATATTTATGAATTGTAATAATGGCAAATAAATGTAAATTTATTCAGAAACCCTTTTAAGGTGTATTGGCATATAATTGTGGAATAAAATGACTTGTGATTATTTTTGGATATTCATCTCTGAGATTATAACTTGTGGTGTGTGTGTTTATTGTGGGGTCACAGTACAGAGTAGTTGATTATTTATTAAGATTGGGTGTTATTAAGGGAAATGGAACTCGTGACAGCCCGGATTTGGTGGTGTTACAGAAAGTCTGACAGAGGAGATAACTCAAATGTCAAATACTACAATTATGGTGAAAGAGGCCACATATCTCCTGACTGTAAGAAAGGAAAAAGTGACAAAGGCATGGCACTTGTCATAAAGAAGAAAAGCTGGATAGACACTTCAGATTCTGAAGATGAGGTGAACTATGGCTTGATGGGAAATGATGATAGCAGCCCTGAAACTGCTGAATTGAAGTTACCTCAAACAACTTATGCTTTTCATACTGATGATATTACTGAGTTGAGATTGTATCTTAAAACCATGTTTATTAGTTATAGAGATCAGACTTTAACATGTGAAAGATTAACATCTGAAAATTCTGCTTATAAAAAGAGAAATGATTATTTGGAAAAGGAGTTAGTTTTACTTTATCAAACTAAGAAAGAAAAAGATGATGCTTTATATGTTAGAGATGAAGTGTTAAAATTGAATGAATCTCTAAAAGCTGACTTAGAAAAAGAAAGAGAGATTATCAGAACTTGGACTAACTCTGGCAGATCAACTCAGAATTTATTAAGTAGTGGAAACTGGAAAGAGGGCTTAGGTTATGGAGATGATAAAAGTGAAAAAGGAACTGAACAAATTAAGCCAATTGTTGTTAAACAGACTGCTAAGCCAAAGGTAAATCCTGTTAAGTTTGTAGCTAAAACTGTAAAGTCTAATTCTGAAAAGATGAAAGAGTCTGTGACAGAAGTTAAGGAGAAGTCAACTTCTGACAAATTAGAACAAGATAAACCAGCTAAAGTAAACATAGGCTTAATGACAAAGAAGCAACTTAAGCATAAGCTAAAAGAGATTAGGAATGTCAACAAGGTAAAGGAAGCTAGGAAAAATAGGAATGGAAAGGAAGGTGTGAATAAAAGCAATAATTATATGCCTATTCCTAATGCTCCTAGAAAGAAATGCTATAACTGTGGAAACACTAACCATCTTGCTTCTTTTTACTGGAAGAATAAGAATATAAACTCTTTACCTCCTAGATCAGGAGTTAAGAGTCAGTCGTTAGGTTTAAGCCACAAAATCCTTGTTTTCATTATGGTAGTATATGGCATTCCATTTATACTTGTAAGGAATATCATAGTTTGTACTATGATTATTATCAAATAAAACCTTCTTTGAAGAAAGTTACTTTAATTCCTTCTAGTATAAAGTCTGACGCAAAGTCTGATATAAGTTCTGATAAACAGCATGTTAGCATAAACTCTGAAATTAAATCCGTTGCAAATGCTAACAAACTTAAAAAGGCCAAAGGATCCAAGCAAGTCTGGGTCCTTTAAACTAACCATTAGTGGTCTTTGTGATTGCAGGGCAACAGGAAAAATATCCTAATGCCGGACAGTGGATGTTCAGGACATATGACTGGAAATAAATCCCTGCTATCAGACTTTGTGGAGAAAGCTGGCCCAGGAGTTTCTTATGGAGATGACAACATGGGAAAAACTCTAGGATATGGCAATAATAATTCTGGGAATGTCATCATTTAATCAGTAGCTCTTATCTCAGGACTTAAACACAATCTGCTAAGTGTGAGTCAAATCTGTGACAGAGGTTATTATGTGGATTTCTTTGAAGAATACTGTGAAGTTGTAAGCAATTCTACATGCAAAGTGGTTCTAAAAGGTTACAGGCATGGTAACATTTATAAATCCAGACTTTCAACAAGTTTTGATGGTTCTGCAATCTTTCTGTTGAGTAGAGCATCTGAAGAAAGCTGGAATTGGCACAAAAGACTCTCCCATTTAAATTTCAACAACATAAATGAGCTTGTAAAGAAAGATCTTGTGAGAGGACTGCCAAAATTAGTATTTGCTCCTGATGGCCTTTGTGATTAATGTCAAAAGGAAAAAGAAAGAAAATCTTCTTTCAAGAGCAAAACTGAATCCTTAATTCTTGAGCCTTATCACCTACTGCATGTTGATCTATTTGGTCCAGTCAATGTCATGTCTATTGCAAAGAAGAAATATGTTATGGTTATAGTGGATGAGTTCACAAGGTACACTTGGGTGTATTTCTTGCATAAGAAGAATAAAACTGCATCTACCATAACTGATCATGTCAAACAGCTGGATAAGTTGGTCAAAGATTCTGTTAAAATTATAAGAAGTGATAATGGCACTGAGTTCAAGAATTCAATCATGGAAGAGTTCTGCAAAGAGCATGGAATCAAACAGGAATTTTCTGCACCTGGAACTCCACGGTAAAATGGAGTTGTAGAAAGAAAGAACAGGACTCTCATTGAAGTTGTACGAACTATGCTTGATGAAGCAAATCTACCAACCTACTTTTGGGCTGAAGCTGTGCAGACTGCTTGTTTTACACAGAATGAAACACTCATAAACAAGCATGGAAAAACACCATATGAGATGGTAAAGAAAAAGAAGCCAAATCTGAAATATTTTCATATATTTGGTTGTAAGTGTTTTGTTCTTAAGACTCATCCTGAACATCTGTCAAAATTTGATCTAAAAGCTGATGAAGGAATTTTTGGTTGGATATCCACTTTCCACAAAAGCCTTCAGAGTCTACAATTTAAGAACAAGGGTAGTCATGGAATCTATCTATGTATCTTTTGATGATAAGAAGATTACTGGACTTGAAGATTTTTATGATCACGATCAGCTGAGATTTGAAAATGAAGATTTAAATTCTGATACTGAAAATTCTGATGACTTAAACTCTGATCCTGTAAGTTCTGACGGGTTAAGTTCTGATGTCATTGAAACTGTGGTAACAACTCCAAAGGAAAATCCAGCTGTCCAGGGGGAGCAAGCTGAAGATCCTACCACAACTCAAGACTCTCAAGAAGCATCAGAACCTGTCACTGGCTCTTCAAGTTCTGATTCATCAAGTTTTGATGAGCCAAATTCTTATAATTCTGAAAACTCTGATTTTTTAAATCCTGAAGGAACCAACTCAAATTCTGAAGTTTCCCGAGAGCATAACTACAGGGGGAGCATCAGAAAATGCTGATGGAGACAGCATGGATCATGAGGGAGGATCCAGTTCTAGAAATCAACTTCCATCTACAAGGAAATGGACCAAATCACATACACCTGACTTAATAATTGGAGATCCTGAAGCAGGTGTCAGAACTAGAACTACAACATCAAATGAATGTCTCTATCATTCTTTTCTATCTCAGGCTGAACGAAAGAAAGTGGAAGAAGCTCTTCAAGATGCTGATTGGGTGCAAGCAATGCAGGAAAAATTAAATGAATTTTAAAGAAATAAAGTCTGGACCCTAGTTCCAAGACCAAAGAATAGATCAGTTATTGGCACAAAGTGGGTGTTCAGAAACAAAACTGACAGTGATGGCATAATTGTAAGGAACAAAGTAAGGATGGTTGTTAAAGGCTACTCTCAACAGGAGGGTATTGATTATGATGAAACATTTGCACCAGTTGCTAGATTGGAAGTCATAAGAATCTTTCTGGCTTATGCTGCTCACAAAAAGTTTAAAGTCTTTCAAATGGATGTGAAAAGTGCTTTTCTCAATGGAGAATTAGAAGAAGAGGTATATGTTGAATAACCTCTAGGCTTTGTAGATTCAAAATTTCAAAATCATGTCTACAGGCTTGACAAAGCACTTTATGGCCTTAAGCAAGCTCCAAGAGCATGGTATGAGACTTTAGCTCAATTCCTTTTGGAAAGTGGATTTCATAGAGGCACAATTGATAAAACACTGTTCTACCTCAACCATGGAAAGGACTTACTTTTGGTACAGATATATGTTGATGATATCATATTTGGTTCTACAAATGCCAAACTCTGTGAAAGGTTTGCAAAGCTAATGCAGTCAAGATATCAAATGAGTATGATGAGAGAACTTAGCTATTTTCCGGGACTTCAAGTCAAGCAAAATGAAGAAGGTACTTTTATTTGTCAATCCAAGAACACCAGAAATTTACTGAAGAAATTTGGAATGCAAGACTGTTCAACTGCATCCACTCCCATGGCCACTGCAACCAAGTTAGATAAAGATATTGGTTCATCAGTAGATATTACTAACTACAGAGGTATGATTGGTTCTTTACTCTATTTAACTGCTAGTAGACCTGATACCATGTATGCTACCTGTCTTTGTGCAAGATTTCAGGCTGATCCAAGAGAACCTCATTTAATAGTTGTGAAAAAAAATATTCAAGTACCTCAAGGGTACAGCTGATCTAGGATTGTGGTATCCTAGAGAATCAGATTTTAAGCTAATAGGTTACTCAGATGCATATTTTGCAGGATGCAAAATAGACAGGAAAAGCACTAGTGGAAGCTGCCAATTTCTTGGAGGCGGATTAGTTTCTAGGTTTAGCAAGAAATAGAAATCAATTTCCACATCAACTGCAGAAGCAGAATATATTGCTGCAGGAAGCTGTTGTGCACAGATTCTTTGGATGAAGAATCAGTTACTGGATTATGGGTTAGAATTTTCTAAAATACCTATTTACTGTGATAATCAAAGTGCTATTGCTATTACATGTAATCCAGTTCAACACTCAATGACAAAGCACATCAACATTAGGTACCATTTCATAAGGAAACATGTGATGGAAGGTATAGTGGAATTGCATTTTGTTCCAACAGATCAACAACTAGCAGATATCTTCACAAAGCCACTATGTGAAGCTACTTTTACAAGACTGGTAAATGAACTTGGAATGGTTTCAGGTTCTTTCTCTAAATCTGCTTAGTTTTTGTTCTCATGCATCAGACTTTATGATCAATATTTACATATTATCTTATCTTCATGTAATTTGTGCTTAAATTGAAATACAATAAATGCTGATTGTTATCTGATGTGGATCTATATACTCTGATAGTGATTTGAATGTTCTGTGACTATTCAATCCAATGAGGATACATGTGCTAGATGTTGACCTAGTAGTCTTTAACATACTAGATATCCCATGTTTGAATTAGTTTTTTATGTGGAAACTCATTAACACAAGCAAATTCAGATTTTGAGCTTAGTCAAATTTACTTTGTGTATCTTATTACTAAGTCACAAACTAGATTCTTGCTTCTTATCTGTCAAATTATGATGTCAGTAAATCTTAAGGATGAACCACATTTTTGATAAACCTCACTTATCTGAAGAAAAAAAAGAAAAGAAATTTAAATTCAGGTACTCCTTTGAGATCTAGAGTAAATATGTGGAAGGGAAGACCCAAGTGCATTACTGGTATTAAGTAATATGCATTAGAAAAACATATAATTTTTTCTTGGTGACTTTTCACATTCTCTGATTACTGGAGAAATACTCTGATAATAGCATAAATTCTGATAAACAGTTGTGACTCACTTACACTGAGAAGCCACTGTAAAAAGGAATTACAAAAGATGCATAAAATGAGCACAAATAGTTGAGGTGGACTTTTGCATAAATTTATCCTATAGTAGACTTCATTATTAATGACAGATTTTAAGCACTTTTCTTAGTTATGCCTTATTTCTAAGATGAACTGAAGTTTATCAGACTTTAATCTTTATCTGATATTCTTCTAATGCACACACTCTCACTCCATATGAATGATGAAAATTACTGTGGTGATCAAGTTGTTTCAGATAAATAGTTAAGTGTCATTTGCATAAATTCTGAGGACAAGTTCTGATGGAAGTTCTGATGATTAAACTCTAAAGAAACAAGTTAGTATTTGTATGAAGAATCACAGAAACAAACATTCACTTTTTGAGTACAGAAGCCATGTTCTGATGACTGTTAAAATCTGATAATAGTCAAGTTCTGATATTAAATCCTGATGGATACTCTGATGCTTACGTTGCATTATTCTTTACTTGACTTATTTGTGGTGAATAACTGAAACGGTCATATTTAATCAGAATATAATTAGGTGAGATAAAAACAGTCATAATCATTTGGGTTAGTGGTAAACGTGTTTATCTTGAAAAACTGCATGTGCACGTTAATTATTGCTTATTTCTCGTGCCCACTAACTCTGCTTTAACTTTTTACTGGCTGACAGGTGTACAAGTGTCAGTTTTACTTCTAAAAAGGACTGTTGAGTGGAGAGATTATATATATGGGAGTTAAAATATTTTCTAATCTTTTACCTACATTTCTATTCTTAATCTCTCTTATTCTCTCTCTCTCTCTCTAATATTCTCTGAAGCTTTTTCATACAGGACTTTTATCAAACACCTTGTGCACAATATATTTTCTCACTTATTTCTTACAGAAATGGCTCCAAAAGACATTATTTTCAATGGAGCGAAGTTTGTCCCCAACAATTACTTGGTTATTCTTAGCAAGAGTGAAGCCTCATCAGATCTTCACTTCGTTCAGGACTTTCTCGCTAACTCTGAGATAGGTTATGCACTGACCCAACCAGACACATTCTCAGGAACTCAAGTGCTGGAGTTCTGGAGGTCAGGCATGTATGATGATGGTGGTGTCAATGGGTCCCCAAGTATTGTCTTTACTACAGGGGAGGATGCCCATGTGGTGACTTTGGCCGCAGTTCGACAAGCACTCTATCTGCCAGAAAACTGCACATATTTAACAGTTGAAGAGCCAGTTCTTCAACTGCTAATGGCCAATCTGGGCTATGAGAAGACTCTGGCGAAGCTGGGACAGTTGAAGAGACCTCGCATAAGGAGGGAATGGAATTTCTTCTTCGACTGCATCACTAGGACTTTTGCAAACAAGTGCTCCAATTTTGATGCAATCCCAATTCTCAGTCAACAAATCGGGTATGCTCTCATAAATCAAACTCATTTTGATTATACAAATGTTGTTTTAGGCTTTATTGGGGATAGGATGACAGAAGATAGAAACACTGTATATTTTGCTAGATTTTATCAGCTTATTTATAGTTCTTGTTGTTCTGATACACCCCAATTAGCAAGAGAGTTAATTGTACCATTTAAGCTTGCTAAGAGAGCTTTTACTGATTTATTATTTGCTGATAATAAGAAAACTATATTGAGACCCCTCTAAATTCCTACATCTGTCAAACAGTTTTTGGTAAACTCTGACCCATCCACATACACTGCTCTATATCCTGATGTCCAACCATCCCAACCTCCATCAGAACCTCCAAGCACTACACAACCAACAACTTCTCAACCACAACCTACCATCAGGACATATTTCAAAAAAACACAGTCGTCTCAACCTCAATCATCAGCACATACTATCAGACCTTCACCTTCCAGGCCAAAGAGGACAAAGTCTGTTCCTCAGCCTTCACAAAAGAGAAGGAAAATGATTCTCAGGGATGAATCTGATAGTGAAGAGGAAGCACAGGTTCATGCATCAGAACCTGTGACAGTTGAAACTGAGAATGTCACTTCCCAGAAAGAAACTGCAGTTCAAGATTCTGACTCTTTGAAAAGATAGAGAACTGTAAGTTCTGATGCTGCTAAAGCAACTCCTTCATTGGCAAGGAGATTGAAGAAAATGAGGGCAAAGAGGTATAATGCTACGCCTACATCTGAGGATACAACTGAGGCTGAGGAAGGATATCAGGAATCTCTGATCTCAGAAGAGCCAATTATCATTGAATCTCTGCCACCTTCAGCTAAAGACAAAGGCACTGTACATGATACAGTGGTTACACCTCCAGTCTCTCCTCTTCATGAAGATATTACAGTTGAAGATTCAGGCTTAAGTCCTGAAATTGACATCAACAGGCTGCATACTCCTACTATTCTGTATTTGGAAGCTCCTACAGCTGCTCAGACATCTCCACCTCATTCTCCAAACTTAAATGCTGATGCTGAGATACCATCTACACCAATTCTGGATCAAGAACCCGAAGATCAGAATTTAGATAAAATTGAATCAGAAACTTCTATAGCCTCAAACACTGTAGTGTTATCAGAGGATGATGAGTCTTCATTAAGTTCTGGAGACAGTATCTCAGTACATACTCCAGCTCCTGTACTTGAAAAAGAAGTATTGGTCAAGAAGTTTGTTGAGCAAGCTGCTCCTATTCCTTGGGAAGATACTCACAGAGGTGTAGAGTGGACCAAGAAGTGGAATGACACTGATCTCATTCCAAGCTCCAAAGTACTGACAAACCATATTGGTAAAGCTGATGAGTTGCTCACTAATGCTAATTTCAAGACACAACTCAAAGTCACAGCTATGTCTACCAAAAATCTTCAAGGTCTACACTATGATACTCAAGAAAAGGTTGACAAACTTCTAGAAAAGGCTGAAAAGCTAGATATGGAGACCAAGCATGACAAAAAGAGATTTATAAGACCTGCATCTGAGAAAGTAGAAGCAATTGAGAAAACTCAAGAGAAGCAACAGACCCAAATCTCTGAGGTCCTGGCTAATCAATCTTCTCAACAGGCTCAATTGGATGAGATTCAATCTTCAGTTGAACTTCTTCTCTCACTCCTACTATCAGATGATGCCAAAAAGGGGGAGAGCCCCGTGCAATCTGTACCTAAGAAAGGAGGCATTACTGTGGCAGCAAATGAGAAGAACGAGCTCATCCCCACTCGAACAGTCACAGGATGGAGGGTATGTATGGACTACAGAAAGTTGAATAAAGCCACAAGGAAGGATCACTTCCCTCTTCTATTTATTGATCAGATGCTTGACAGGTTGGCTGGTCATGAGTATTATTGTCTTCTGGATGGCTATTCGGGCTACAATCAGATTTGCATTGCACCAGAAGATCAAGAGAAGACTACTTTCACTTGTCCATTCGGCACGTTTGCTCTTCACAGAATTTCTTTTGACTTATGTGGTGCACCTGCCACTTTTCAGAGATGCATGATGGCTATATTCTCTAATATGATTGGAAATAATGTCGAAGTGTTCATGGACGACTTCTCCGTCTTTGGACATTCGTATGATGAATGCTTGAATAATCTCCGTTTGGTGCTCAAAAGGTGTGTGAAAACCAATCTAGTGCTCAATTGGGAAAAATGTCACTTCATGGTACAGCAAGGCATCATTCTTGGGCACAAGGTCTCTAGTAAAGGTCTTGAGGTGGATAAAGCCAAGGTGGGCGTCATTGAAAATCTTCCGCCACCTATTTTTGTGAAAGGAATCCGTAACTTTCTTGGTCATGCGGGTTTTTATCGGCATTTCATCAAGGACTTCTCTAAGATATCTAAGCCGTTGTGCAACTTGCTCGAGAAAGATGTGCCTTTCAAATTTGATGATGAATGATTGGCAGCATTCGAGACTCTCAAGAAGAGTTTGATCACTGCAACAGTTATTACGGCACCTGATTGGAGAGAACCTTTTGAGATGATGTGTGATGCAAGTGATTATGCAGTAGGAGCAGTTCTTGGGCAGCGAAAGTCTAATATCTTTCATGTGGTCTACTATGCTAGTAAGACGCTGAATGGAGCCCAAATGAACTACACCACTACTGAGAAGGAGCTCTTGGCTATATTTTTTGGTTTCGAAAAATTTCAATCTTATCTACTTGGGACAAAGGTGACAGTATTTACTGATCACGCTGTCATCCGCTATCTGGTCTCAAAGAAGGATTCGAAGCCTAGACTTATTCCTTGGGTTCTCTTGCTACAGAAATTGGAGTTAGAGATCAAGGATCAAAAAGGTACTGAAAATCAAGTAGCTGACCATCTCTCTAGATTGGAGAATCCCAATTCTACTTCATATGATAAGACATTGATCAATGAATCTTTTCCGGATGAGCAGTTGTTCGCAATTCAAGAGGAAGAGCCATGGTTCACATACATCGTAAACTATCTTGTTAGCAATATAATGCCTCCTAATATGAATGCGGCTCAAAAGAAGAAGTTTCTGCATGAGGTGAAGTGGTACATGTGGGATGAACCATATATATTTAGACAAGGAGCTGACCAGATCATCAGGAGATGTATCCCATTCTGTGAGACGGAGGGGATATTACGAGACTTCCATTCCACAGTCTATGGTGGACATTATGGTGGTGAAAAGATAATAGCTCGTATTCTTCAAGCAGGTTTTTTCTGGCCTACATTGTTTAAGGATACACATCAGTTCGTTTTAAGGTGTGATCGTTGCCAAAGAGTTGGGAATCTTACCAGAAAGGATGAGATGCCTTTAAATGTTATGCTTGAAGTTGAGGTCTTCAATGTTTGGGGAATCGATTTCATGGAACCATTTATCTCGTCTTGCAATGATCAGTACATCTTGCTGGCAGTCGATTATGTCTCGAAATGGGTAGAAGTCAAGGCTGTACCGACTAATGATGCAAAGATAGTGTTGAATTTTCTTCATAAGCAGATATTCACAAGGTTTGGAATGCCACAAGTTATCATAAGTGATGAAGGGTCGCATTTCTGTAATCGTAAGTTCACTTCTATGATGCAACGCTATAATGTGAATCATCGTATTGCTATTGCCTATCATCTGCAAACTAATGGTCAAGCTGAAGTGTCTAATAGAGAGAGATCAAGTGCATTCTAGAGAAAGTCATTTGTCCGTCAAGGAAAGATTGGTCTTTGAAGCTCGATGAAGTTGTTTGGGCTTATAGAACAGCATACAAGACTCCACTTGGGATGTCCCCATTTTAACTTGTCTATGGTAAGGGATGTCATTTACCTGCGGAGCTTGAGCATAAGGCTTATTGGGCATTGAAGAAGGTAAACCTTGATCTAGATGTAGCTGGGAAGAAGCGAATACTTCAGTTAAATGAACTTGATGAATTTCGACTTCAAGCATACAAAAATAACAAAATGTACAAAGAAAAGGTAAAAATGTGGCATGACAGGAAGCTATCGCCTAAGTCATTCATGTCGGGGCAACAAGTTCTTCTATTCAACTCTCGTCTCCGACTTTTTCCTGGAAAGTTGAAATCAAGGTGGTCTGGACCATTTATCGTCAAAACTGTGTTTCCACATGGAGCGGTAGAAATTTTTGAGAACGATCTGGGCCAAGCATTCAAAATAAATGGTCAAAGATTAAAGCACTATTATGGGGATACGACAAACCGTAAAGTGGTTAGTGCCGGTTTATTGTCAACTTGATCGCATTACTCTATGTCAAGCTAATGACGTAAAAGAAGTACTTCTTGCGAGGCAACCCAAGATATGAGACCATAGGAACCCTTAGAATTTAGTACTTTATCCAAAAACCCAAAAAAATCAGAAAAATGTTGGCAGAAAAAAAAATTCCAGAGACCTTGCAGGCGCCCGCCTGCTAGGACCAGGTGGTCGCGCGCTAGTAGGCGACCGCCTGTGCACCTGATTTTTAAAAAATAGTTTTCAGCCTATATAAAAAAATAGAAAAACATAAAACAAAAATCACAGCCCACAATCCCCATTAACCCACGATTGCTTCCCCATAATTAACCACAATCCCCACTCCTAATCAAATTCTAACCCTAATTTGCCCTATATATACATACAACCTCTACATATACATCCCATACACTTCAACTTTACAAAATCTCTCCTACACATCAAACACAACTCTCTAACCCTTATTCTCAGAGTTCATGGCCCCAAAGAGATCACGAACTATAGGGAGCAACAATACCATTCCGACTGCTGATTCTTCGAGGAACACTGCTACGAGGCCCCGACTGTTGGATGGGGATGCTGAAGAAGAGTACACAAAGCTTCTGACTAAGCCTATTATGAGGGAGAGGGGGTTCTTGCCATCAGGGAGGGATGGTGATTTGTTACCGATGATTGCTGAAAAGGGATGGATTACATTCTATGAGTCACTTGAGTCGGTTCCGATGAGTATTGTTCGCGAGTTCTATACGAATGCCAAGGCTGACAAGAATGGGTTTTCTATTGTTCGTGGGCTTACTGTTGATTATCAGCCCGAGGCGATTCGCCGTGTTATTGGGCAGTGACAAAGGAAACCACAGGAGGAGAATTGGAATGAAAAATCCCCTGAGGACTTTGATATGGACTTGATTATTGCTACTCTCTGTCGGCTGGGCACAGTGTGGAAGTTCAAAAGGGGGACCAACTAGTATCGTAATTTCCCTGCTGTCACGATAAACAGGTATGCTCGTGCTTGGAATGCATTTATGTGTGCTAATATTCTTCCTTCTATACATATACACGAGGTTATAGTGAAGAGGGAGAGGTTGTTGTGGGGGATTTTGAATGATGAGTATTATGTGGACCTTGGTGAGTACATCTACCAAGGGATTTTGAAGTTTTTGAGGGGGAAGTCGAAGTACTCTATCCCGTATGCCTCTATTGTCACGAAGCTTTGCAAGGCATATAGAGTCCAGTGGCCTTCTTATGAGCAGCTGCAGATACCGGCCGCTCCTATTGATTCATCGATGTTGAATGCGATGCAGGAATGGACTGGTGGAGAGCCCGAGTCACATGGTTTGGGATATCACCTTCCAGGAGGGGTTTCAGCAACTGGTGCTACTATGGCTAGGCCCAGTCAGGCTCGGGGAGAGGCAATTATTTCGAGAGCCCAGGGAGGAGATGGTTCGGGATTGGCTGATGTCCGGTACAGGAGGATTTCCAGGAGGATGGATGCGATGTATGAGTCACAGAATAGGTTTGCGCAGGAGCTCTCCCAAGCACTTGGGACTGTATTTAGAGGCCTTGGAGCTGACATCCAGTGGCCCGTTTATGGTGAGGATTCTGCTTATCCACCTCCTAACACTCCACCCTCTGAGGGTGATGATGATGATGATTCTTCTGAGTAGGTATACCCTGTGTTCCTTTTTATTACCTTCATTGGGGACAGTGAAGATTTTAAGTTTGGGGGTGATAGTTAAGGAACATATTTATGTGTGTCATGTAGTTGCATTTTCATGTTAGTTTAGTTCATATAGTTGCATATTTTTGCCATATAGTTTTTTATATAGTTTTTTTTATTTTATAGCTTTATTTATCATGTCATATAGCTCATGCATATACCATGATCCCTTTTGTGTTGCTTTACCGATTAATATGTCATATTGATGCGAGTGTAGTGATAGCGCTAGAGTGATGTTGAATCTTGTTAGGTTGGCATGCATGCTAGAAACACTTGTAATTTTACTAAGTCTTAGAGTATGCTTAAGGACTAGATTGTTGTCATGATTTGATAATTTTTAAGGTTAATCTATTGCTTATGCTTAGAATGTATGATAGGCTCTTAATGATAAAAGACATAAAAAGATAAAAATTGGAAAAAATTGAAATTCATTGCTAGTTGTGGCTAGGCGTCAAATGGCTAGTAGCCGGCTCGTATTGTATACGAGTAGTCTAGGGTTGAGCAAGATGGAGCGAAACGCACTTGCTCAGAAATTTAAAAAAAAAAGAAAAAAAAAAGAAAAGGAAAAAAATATGGTTTAATGCACAATTGATCAGGAGTGAGCTCTTTGATCGAGTTATTAGGTTCTTAGGGGACTTTGTGCCTAGTGACCTAAGGCTTTTATAGTCTGGGATCCGCTAAACTAACGATCGCTAAATGGATACCATTGCATAAGTCTTTTGTGGACCTCACTCATTGCACGATCAAATAAGCATTTGTTTATGTGTTGAATAAAAGCATGATTCCGTAATAAACTACAATAATCTTGAAGTGTTATAAGTCATTTTGTGTCTATAATATATTCTTCGTATAAGCTTGTGATTGCTTTGAGGATAATTAAGTTATGGTGATTGATCTAGTTTTGAAGCATATTTGTTAAGCATTCGCACACACCACGTTTCTAGTTGTATGTTAGCTTGCGTGATTTGATTGATCTCTAGTCGCCTAATTGCATTTGTTGATATGTCATGTGTTAGTTGGTTTAGTCATTACTATGGGGATCGCTGCATTCATGTAGTTTGCATTCATGCATGTTTTATTCTGAGTTTGAGTCGGTGCTGCTTGAGGACAAGCATCGATTTAAGTTTGGGGGTGTGATAAGTGGCATTTTATATCACTTAGAGCGTTTCTTACGGCTTGAATTGGTGTCTTGAACTCGAGTATTTTGTGTATTTAACGCATTTTCGAGTGTTTTTGCATTTCAGGGTATAACTTGCTTAGATAGGTGGATTTCATCAAAATAAGTTTAAGGAAGTGCTTGGAGTCAGTCCCGGGTAGATGTGCGAAGAATTCAGCAAAAACAGAAGCAAAATAATAATTTTTCCAGAAGGGTTGCAGGCGCCCGCCTGATGAGAGCAGGCGACCGCCTAGTAGCAGGCGCCCGCCTGGAAGGAGGAGACGGCCGCCTGGGTGCAGATTTTTAGAATTCAAGTTCTATTGGGCTTCTGTTAGCGCTGGTTCTTTTGGGCTATTATATAAACAATCTTGGAAGACGTTTTCGACAACAAGTAACAAGGAGCGAAGGCAAGAAGATCAAGAAGACCATTTTAGCACGCAACAATGAAGAAAAGGAAGCATACATTTATCTTGTGATTCTTTTAATTCATTGTAACAGTGGATGCTAGTTTTCTTTATTCTTTGAACCTTAATACTCTTGTGACGTACTTCATTATTTATTAAGTATTTTTATTAGTTTAGATCATTGTGTTATATCATGATTTCATATGAACCCATGGTGACGATGAGTTATATTATGGGCTAATCATGATCATGGGATCATAGCGGATTTACTATAGATTTCTTTAGTTAATTGTTTAATACCTTGGTATGTGGTGATTGTATGATATCTAGCATAGGTTGTGCTTATCCATCTTATGTGTGTCGCGAACATGTAAGATAGCCTGTTAATCTCTTGTGAAGCGATAGTGAATCTTGAGATTTAGAACTTGCCATGCTAGCATAGGTTCATGTATTGTATGCATGATTAGTGGATAACTCTAACCGTTTTACTTGCCCTGTGTAAATATAATGAATAACTTGTGCTTAAATCATTATGTTGTCAAATTCTGTAGACATATAGGGTCTCAATATAATTAATGCCTATTCAACTTCTATCTTAATTGTGGATGCTTGGTAGAATGGTATTCGTGCAACGAAAGTTGGCGTCTATCAGTTTCGTGTTGTTCGATTAATATCATCATCATTACATGCTAAGGGTAATAACAATAACTATTGAATGAAGTAGTAATGAAGTTATGATCTCATGTGTGTTTAATATTATTAATTTAAGTGTTTGATTCTCGTAGTTAATATTAGTTAAGCAACCTTAATTATTATTATCTTGACATTGATGAGTAATAATTCATTAGTGAGTAAGTGTTAATTAAATATAATTAATTAGAGTCTTTGTGGGAACGAACTAGAAATTATTCTATATTACTTGCGAACGCGTATACTTGCGTGATTTATTTAGCGCATGCTTTGTGCCTAACAATCCCCGCAAATCCCTTCATGGACTTCTCTCGAACATTATTCAGCTTCGTCCGGGCCAACACATTTCAGGATTGGGGAAGAGTAGATCCGACGATAGAGTATTCCTTCTTCGAGAAAAAACTTGGCTGCTTTGGCTTTCAATCTTTGTGCCTTTTCTTTCTCTTCCGGAAACTCTCTTTTTTCCAAGTAAATGATGAAAGGAGTCATCCAGTTTGGGGTATTATCAATTTTTAGGATTTCTTTGGTCTCTATGGTTGGCCTTTCCAGTTCTTCAAAGTAAACAAAGTAGTCCAGGTCCGAGGAGTTTTGTACTAGTTTGGACAATGCATCAGCTTCTGCATTCTCTTCTTTGGAGACTTGCTAAACTTGGTAGCGGGGTACCAGGGCTATGTAGCTTTGCACTAGAACTTGGTACTTGGTTAAAGTTGGATCTTATGTTATGTATTCCCCATTTGTTTGCTTGACGATAATCTGAGAATCACTATAGATGTTCAGGTCCAGGCAAGCTTCAGCCCTGCAACCGGGGCATCATATTCTGCTTGGTTGTTTATTGGGTGGAAGTTGAAGGAGATTGCAGTTTGGACCATGAAATCGTTTGGGCTTTTCAAGATGATTCTGACTCCCGATCTTTCACTTGTTGAAGATCCATCAACATTTAAAGTCCATGCTTCAGGATTGGCAGCCGGCGTGCTTCCGGGATCAATTTCCATGAGTACGAATCCCAAGTCTGGAAAATTGCATTCAACAATGAAATCAACAAGAGCCTGAGCTTTGATAGTTGTCCTAGGAACAAAAGTAAGATTGAATTGGCTAAGTTCAACATCCCAATTCACAAGTCTTCCCGAGACATCTGGTTTATGAATTATTTTCCTTAAAGGTTGATCATTGACAATCCGGATCTCCCTTCCTTGAAAGTAATGTCTGAGCTTTCTTGATGCAGTTCCTAGGACAAGGGTGAATTTTTCATGACTTGGATACATAGTCTCAACATCTTTTAACACTTGGCTTACATAATAGACCGGCTTCTGCTACCCATTCTCTTCCCAGATCAGTGTTGTCCAACTACCAGGACCCTGGAAGACAAGTAGAGGTATAGGGTCCGGGAGCTAGCACTTCCTGGATGACCCTTATCTTTTCAGGATTGACCTCAATTCACCGGTTGCTTATCATAAATTCCAAGAACTTATCGGCTCTCACTCCAAAGGTGCATTTCTATGGATTCAGCTTTAGTTCATACTTTCTCAGATTTTCAAAGCATTCTTTGAGGTCTGCAATGTGACCCAGGATGGTTTTGGATTTCGCAATCATATCATTGATATAAGACTCTAGGTTCCTTTCAAGCTGAGACTTAAAAATTTGGTTTATTGCCCTTTGGTAGGTTGACCCCGCATTTATAGTCCAAAAGGTAGCATTATACATGTGTAGACCGCTCCGTGGGTAATAAAGGTTGTCATTGGAACATCTTCTGGTTTCATTTTGATCTATTTGTACCCGGAAAAGGCGTCCATGAAGCTTAATATAAGGTGCCCAGAGGTGACGTCAATTAGTTGGTCTATGTTTAGCAGAGGGCAGGGGTCCTTGGGGCATGCATTATTCATCTGTGTAGTCCATACACATTCTCCACGTGTCGATGGGCTTCTTTACCATGACCATGTTAGCTAGACACTTCGGATACTCTATTTCACATATAATATCAGCCTTGAGCAACTTCTCCACTTCTTCTTTTATTGCTTTTTGCCTTTCTGGAGCAAAGTTTCTTCTTTTCTATTTTACTGGCTTCTTGTCAGGATTGATATCCAGACTATGCATGGAAACTTACTCATGCAACCCTGACCTATCCTTTGGACTCCAGGAAAAGTCATCAACATACTCTCGGAGCAGAGATATTAATTCCTCTTTGGAAATCATTTCTATCCCGAAACCTATTTTCACCTTCTTTGTCGAGTTGCTTTCATCGATTAGGACTGCTTCTGTTTTGACTACAGTCTTAACCTTTGCTTGGTCCTGGGTGGAGACCATTTGCTGGATTCGGGCCTTAATATTTTTCATATAGCTTTGAGCCTGAGCCTCAACTCTTTTTTGATTGCTTTCCCATGAACAATTGCCCCGGGGTTGGTTGCTTGCATGGTAGGACAGACCTAGTCCAGGGACGGGTTTAATTTAGTGACTTCCATGACTTGGTTGCTTGGCCTTAATCTTCTGGACCTGGTTTATTTGCTTCTAGGTTCATGATGGATTTAATAACCTTGACCTCTTTCCCAGAACCGTTCTTTGAGTGAGGGCGGTATTTTTTATGGCTTTGTAATTTTCGGAGGACCGTGGATTTCCTCTTGTTATCTTGATGAGTTTCGGGCATGACTAAGGCCTGACTGTAGCACTTCTCCGTGACCTTATAATCGCCTTTTACTTCACCAACTCCAGTTGGAGTTGGGAACTTGAACTTCAAATGGGAAATGGAAGTAATTGCTTGCATCCTGGTTAGAGTCGGACAGCCAATGATTCCATTGTAGAAAGAAGGAGTATTGATTATATAAAACTTGATAATATGAGTAACTTGGTTGGGTGCAGATCTGAATACGACAGGTAGATACAGGGTTCCCTGAATTGGGACCAAGTTATTCCTGAACCTATAGAGGGGATCTTCCCTGCACTCGTTTGAGCGTACACTCCCCAACTATATACGGTCTATATTATACTTGAATAAAATGTTAACAAATAGTCATTGTCAATCAGCATCCTCCTGACTTTATTATCAAAAATATTCAAAATTTCCATCAAGGCCTCGTTGTGATTCGGATTGGCTCCCTTATAATCCTTGTTGCCGAAGAAAATGGCCAATTCAGGGAAAGATTGAATAGATATGACTTTATCCCTTATGTTTGGGCTGCGGGGAGGTGAGTGGGAGCCTCCCAGGACCATGTTCACCATTTTTTTTATTTTTTTTATCCTTCTCCTTTCTCTTTCGTGTCCCGGGATACGTATTGACCCAGGTTCCCCTTCTTAATCTGGTCATCAATGAGGTATTTTAAAGATACACAATTCTCTGTCTTGTGATCATGAGTCTCACGATGATTGTAATTGCGCTGGTAGGACCGGCTTTATGGTGGAGTCTGCATTGGTTTAGGAGAATAGTAGAAAGTTTTGTCCCTGATTTCTTTCAGAATTTGTGCCCGTGTTCGGTTCAACGGTGTCCATTCCGGCTCAGGCTTGGGTTCCCTTGACGGCTGGTTGGACTAGGGTCGCTCTTGAACTCAGTCCCGGGGCCGAGCCTTTAGAAGATAGGAGTATTTTGGACAAAGTTTATTTATTGGCTCTGCTTGAATTTTTTATCATGATGGTAACCCCCTTTTGTTCGGTCATCAGAATTATTGCTTCCCGAACCCCCATTCTGGGTCATTCTCAATGCTTGGAGCACGTCTTTCTCCTTGATGAACGTGGAAGCCATGGCATAGGCTGCATCCAAGCTCTGAGGCTCTTTGTTGATCAGTTCCACAACATATCTTTTGTTATGTTCTGGGTCCAGGTTTCTGCAAAATATACTCAAAGTTTCCCTTTCATCCAAGTTTGAGATTTTGTTGATTGCTTCTTGGAAATGCCTCATGTAAGCTACGAGGGCCTCATTATTGTATTGATGGATTATTTCCAGGTGGCACATATATAGCTCATGACTCTTATTATCCCAGAACCTCCTGAGGAAAGATTCCCTAAATTCCTTTCAACTGTGGATGCTTCAGAAGGGTATTCTACTGAACCACCATTGAGCCATTTCCTTGAATGTGGATACGATGAACATGGACTTATTGAGGTCATTGTTGTACTAGATCTGGGCTATTTGCTCAAAGTAGTTGAGATGTTCCTCTGGGTCTTCCATCCCATCAAAGGATTCAAAGTTGTGGTGCTTGAGACCCTTCCACAAGCGTAAGACCTCCAGGGAATGACTGAAGGGGGTCAGGGTCCCCTCAATTTTTAGCCGGAGTCTTTTCCCACTTTCACTGTAGCTCATTGATCATGTCTTTAAGATTTTTCTAGTCATTTTCATCATTAGATACGCTTTCCGGGGTAGAATCTCTATGGGTCCTCTTTGACTTGGATTTCCCCAATATCTTTTCTTCCTCCAGTTGCGTTTTTCTTTGAATTTTGAGTTCAAGTTTTGCTTCCTCTTCTCTACAGATCTGCTCCCTTTTCTCCTCCAATTTCTTTTATTTGGTTGCTTCTGTTTCTTTTTGTTGCTTTAAGCTTTTTATGTTTTCTTGATCTTATTCCCAAGTCGATCAAAAATGGAGTGGCGTGATTGGTAGGAGTATCCTGACCCTTCAGAATCTTCAGCCTGGTCGGCCTCTTCTTGGGCTCGGATTCGATGTTCTCTGTAGAACCAGATAGCCTCCGCCAACTCGTTGCTTGTCATATTTGCCATGTGTTCAGCGACGACCAGAACATTTGTGTACTTATACTGGCTTAGACTGATTAGACTCATGTTTGATCCCCATTGATGACATTTTTTTAATATAGTAAATAAATGGGCAAATCTGTCATTTCACAAGAATAAGATGTCTCGTCAATTTTATAGTCATGTTGGGCTATTATATATAAAAGAAATTGAAAAATTAGCAAAAATTTCATAATATAATGCTAAGTTAATGAGAGATAGAGAATCATATCGGATTATGACAGATTCTACAATCAGGAATTAATTAATCAAATTGAATAGTATGTGCGAGAGGGTGTGTGTTAGAGAAATAGAAAGAGGGGGACTCATACTAGCTACTTAGTACGTGCAAGGCATAGACATGTTCAGAATGAGAATAAATAATTTTTTTATATTTTTAAAATTTTATGATTTATTTGCAAATCCTTTCCCGATATTTTGGATGTCATGTGCATGAGGAACAAAAATTCTACAAGTATTAATTAAAAATAATAATAAGTATATAAAATTTTAATGTAGAAATAGATTATAATTTTTTCAACTTTTTGCGGTATAGTTTATCTCATATATTATATAAGTTATTTCAATTAAAAAATATATCATTTTTTATGATTAAATATGACATGTGTAATAAATATATTATATTTATTTATGAATACAACAGTAATATTTACATATTTTTATTTTTAATTTAAATAAAATGTGCCCTACTTGATCACGTATTGATATGGATGAAAAGTAATCCGTAAAGACACAATTATTGTTAAATTAATTGTGTCTTAAAATTGACTGGCCAAACCCGTGATGCCACAACCCAAAGTAGGTTATCACGGTCACGGTCCAATATCAGTCGTGATAGTCCGAGCAGACTGTGATGACCATGACTCAAAGTGGGTCGTGTAGCCCACGACCAAAATTAGCTACGTGATAGGCCCGCCGAGCAGAATTGAGAGTGAGGTCCATAATGACACCAACATCGTATCCAACATAGAAACAAACTTCTATGATAAAGGATCTAGAATTCACCATCTAGGAGAGTCCTACTTACCATCTAAGTTGGAGACTTGTCCACCAAGTCTCCCTACCCCAGTCTAACCCTAGACTCAACATCCATATAAAGGGTTCTACCCCTCAACCTAGGACTATATTTTTGGCTTGATTCTCTACAACACAGAGTTATGTAGGTATCTTGCGAGGACAGCTAGCCCTCACTGCGAGAACATCCATTAAAGCTCGAAACTTAACAACCTTAACATTAATTGCAATCACAACCCTAGTTTTTATTCCACAATATTTGGCACTGTCTAGTGGGAAGACAACAGAAACCATGGTGAGCACACGGAACAAAAGTAACAACGGAGCCGGTGACATAGTTCCATCACAAACGATCTTATCCACGGTGGAGATATCCCACACTCGACTTCCACCACCGAGGGAGGAACCCATGTAGGGGCATCTGGGACTCAAGCTCAAGGGATGAATTCCCCGATCCAAGATCCGCCCCTAGGGATGAATCCCCCAACTCTTCAAGGGACGAATCCCCCAGCTCCTCAGGGGACAAATCCCCAACAACTACAGGCAGCGATAAACTCTCAACCCGTCGGGTATGAGTACTCAGCAATCTTGATTCTAGGGAATACCAACCCACCTTATATGATGCCTTTATACCTAGAAGTCAGAGGAAGTGGTCTCTCTAATCGAGGCGAAGGACAAGGGCGGATGCCCCAATACATCTGTGGCTTGGCTCCTATCTTCGAGAACCGAGAATACTCTGGACCCTACTCTGCTAGAGACTCTGAATCATGAGACAAGGATGCCGCTCCAAGAAGGAGACACCCTAGTAAGGAGCCAGTTCCAAGTGGTTATCAACAGCCCAGGAGCACCAAAGGGATTATTCCCCGAGATGTACAAGAGAGGATTAGGGCTCATGAAACTGAGATCCAAATGTTGAAGCGTGATCTAGAGATGCATTAAACACCGAGACCCCAATAGACAGCGAGACCAAGGAGCCAAATATGCATTAGTGGCAGAGTGTATGAGAAATTTCAGCTTCTCTCATAGGAATTATGCAAGGAGCAAAAGATTCCTTTAGAGACTACCTGAATCGGATCATAAAGGAAGCCTTAAAGGTCACTGATATTGATGATAAAGTAGCTATGATAGCCCTTCAACAAGGGACCAAAAATGTTTTTTTCAAGATGTCCCTAGCTAAGCTCCCCCTGAAAACATGTTACAGCTCCAAAATAAGCCCGAATAATACATCAAGGTGGAGGAAAGCATGAAGAAGATTGTGGTAAACAATGAACCCACCGGCAGCAAAAAGTGGAAAATAGACCAAGAGTATGATGCCAAGGACAAATATCCTCAAACTGGAAAGAACTCTGATCCCCCTTCCAAGAGCTGAATGCGCTAAGGAGCCAAATACAGATGGAAATTGAGAAAGACAGTGATTTCAGATGGTCAAAGCCACTAAGGGGAGACCCCGAGAAGAGGGAAAAGAACCAAATTTGTAGGATCCATAAAGATGTTATTCATGATACTAACGACTGCAGATAGCTCAAGGATGAGATCGAGTATCTCATCCGACGAGGAAAGTATGGAAAATTCATTAAAGGTGATAATGGCGGAAGCCACAATAGAGATGATGATCAAGGGGTAATAACAAAGGTCAAAACCCATAGCCCCGAGGGCCAGTGATTAATATTATTTCCGAAGGGCTAACATCCGTTGGGACAATAAGGAACTCTCGAAAGGCTTATGCTAGAGAGGTGATGAGTATAGTCGAAGAGGCACCCAAACGTGTCAAGACTGAGATGACACTTGAATTCGGCGACCCCGACCTCGATGGTTTGAAATTCCCTCATGATGATCCCCTAGTTATCACCCTGATAATTGGTAATTTTCTTATCAAGAGGGTCCTGGTTGACAATGGAGCTTCCCTAGATATTCTGTTTCACAACACGTTTCTAAGGATAGGGTAAACTGACTCCCAAATGACCCCCTCCGATGCACCAATCTACGGGTGGGTTTAATGGAATGGGGTGTCAAGTAGAAGGAGCGATTCGACTTCCCATGACTATTGGGGAAGAACCGAAAGAGGCCACATAAATGTTAAACTTTTAGGTTGTCAAGGCAGCCTCTAGCTACAATGCAATCATGGGGAGAACCGGTATTCACACATTTAAAGGTTGTGCCCTCGACCTACCATATGGTACTCAAGTTCCCTACCAAAAATGATATCGGAGAAGAGAAAGGAGATTAAAATATGGCTCAAAGCTACTATGTAGCAGCATTTAGGCCCGATGGAGTTGGGGGCAGGTCCTCCCAATAGAAGATATGGATGTCCGAGAGAATGATGAACATAGGGGGAAGCTAGCTAAGGAATTGGTCTCAATTCCCTTATACACATTAGACCTTGATAAGGTCACCTACATTAGAGCATCTTTGGGGATACCGCTTAGGGACCAATTAACAAAGTTGCTACAAGAGAACAACGATGTGTTTGCTTGGACAGTGGCCGACATGCCTGAGATCGACCCCAACCTTATAACTCACAAGCTGAATTTCGATCCAACTCGGAAGGTCGTACAGAAGAAGAAGAGAACCTATTCCCTTGATAGGCTGGAAGCCATTAAGCAGGAGGTTGAGAATCTTCTTGAAGCTGGATTTATCGAGGAAGTATAATTCCCCGAATAGTTGGCTAACCCTGTGATGGTCAAGAAAGCCAATGGGAAGTGGAGCATGTGCATCGATTTTACTGACCTCAACGATGCATACTCTAAGGACCGTTACCCTCTATCAAGGATTGATACCCTGATCGATGCTATTGCTGGGCACAAATTGTTAAGCTTCATGGATGACTTCAGTGGTTACAATCAGATTAAAATACACAAAGATGATACTCACAAGGTATCTTTCATAACTGACTTTGGTGTCTTTTGTTATCTTATTATGGCTTTTAGATTAAAGAATGCAGGAGCCACCTATCAAAGATTGGTGAATAAGATATTCCCTCATCTGATTGGAAAAACCATGGAGGTCTATGTCGATGACATGTTATTCAAAAGCCTAGCCAAGGCCGATAAAATTGAACACCTCAGAGAGGCATTCCAAGTGCCGAAGCACCACAAGATGATGTTAAACCCTGCGAAGTACGCCTTCGGTGTTGGGTCTGGAAAGTTTTTGGGTCATATGGTCTCAAAAAGATGAATCGAGATAAACCTCGACAAAATCAAAGTTGTCCTAGATATAGAGTCATCGCACTCCATAAAAGACGTTCAGAAATTGACAGGGAGAATTGCGGCCTTGGGAAGGTTCATCTCCAAGTCAAGAGACAAGTTCCCACCCTTTTTCAAAACTTTGAAGAAAGTGAAGAATTTTGAGTGGACTACTAAAAGCCAAGAGGCCTTTGAACAACTTAAGAAATACATGACTGAAGCCCCGTTATTGGCCAAACCAATTCCAGAGGACATCCTTTACATGTACCTTGCAGTCTCTGAGCAAGTTGTGAGCGCTGCATTGGTAAGAAAAACAGAAAGTTCAAAAGCTTGTCTACTATGTAAGCAAAGTGCTCTACGGAGCCGAGTTGAACTACTGCACCACTGAGAAGTTCACACCCGCCCTCATAACAGCCTCCAGGAAGCTACAAACATATTTTCAGGCACATAAGATGGAAGTCTTGACAGACCAGCCCCTGAGAAGCATCCTTCACAGACTAAAAGCAAGTGGGAGGCTCATAAAATGGGCAATTGAGTTGGGTGAATTTGATATCAAGTACAAGCCTCGGACAACCATCAAGGCTCATGTATTAGTAGACTTCGTGGATCGAATACACCATTAACAACCAAGAAGTCGAGGGGAAAGATATAGTAACCCTAGAAGAAGGAGGAAAGGATAAGGATAAAGACTTGACTCTATAGGAGTACCGGGTTCTCCATTTTGACGGAGCGTCCAGAATAAAATCTAGTGGTGCAGGCCTAGTCTTGCAACGCCCTGAAGGGTTTATGATCGAATATGTATTGAAGTTGGACTTCTCGACTACGAATAACGAGGCAGGGTATGAGGCTTTGATAGTTGGGTTAGGCTTAGCTAGAGCTGTGAGGGCTAAGAGTCTTAAAATTTGTGGAGATTCAAGGCTCGTTGTTGCCCAAGTTAACGGGGAGTTTGAAGCTAAAGATGATGCCATGGCCAAGTACCTAAGGGTCGTGAAAGGAATACAGACTCAATTTAATGAATGGTACGCAGAACAGGTTATAAGAGAGGAGAACACTACGGCCGATGCCCTTACTAAGTTCGCCTCATCTAAAATTGAGAATTATCCAGGAAGTATCTACTTCCAAGTCTTGAGGATACCGATAATCCATATCATAAACTTGATAGCACTAATTGGCTTAACTAGATGCTGGATTGATCCCATCAAGAACCACCTTGAGACGGGTTGGCTCCCTGACGATGCCCAAGAGGCACGCAAGTTGTCAGTAAGAGCGGTGAGGTACTTTTTGGTTGAAGGCCTTCTGTACAAAAGGTCTTTCGTGATCTTATATTTGAAGTGCTTGAGGCATCACGAGGTAGAAGAGGCACTGAAGGAAACTAATAAAGGGATTTGTAGGCAGCACTTGGGGGCCAGGGCCCTCGTTCACAAAATAACCCGATTGGGGTTCTACTGGACAACAATGTTAGCCGATGTGAAGGCTTGTGTGAAGAAGTGTGATAGATGCCAGAGGCACGATCCTATATTTCGACAGCCCCTAGATAGGCTCATGTCTATTAGCTGTCCCATCCCTTTCATGATATGGGGAATGGACATACTAGGTCCTTTTTCTGTAGCATCGGGACAAAGGAAGTTCATCATGGTCGCCATTGACTACTTCATTAAGTGGATTGAGGCCAAGGCATTGGACAAGATAACCACCAAGCAGATTTCTCAATTCTTCTGGGAGAATGTGATATGTCGATTTGGAATCTAACACATCCTTGTTATGGATAATGGGTGACAGTTTGACAATGAAAAGTTCAAGGAGTATTGTAACGACAACATCATAGAATTCTGATTCACCTCAGTTGCCCATCCTCAAGCAAATGGGCAAACATAAGCCACTAATCGAATCATCATTGATAGACTCAAGAAGAGGGTTTAATGCTTAAAAATTACTTAGATGGACGAATTGCTACCTATACTCTGGGTATATCACAATACTTGCAAAGTTACAACTGAAGCTACCTTATTCATGTTGGCCTACAGATCTGAGGCAGTAGTGCCCCTTGAGATCATCCACAGATCACCGAGGGTTGAAGCATATGAACCAGAAACTAATAAAGAAGGCATGAGGCTCGCTCTTGACCTTATTGACCAGGTCCAAGATGAAGCCAGTGCTTGTAATACAGAGCATCAGCACAGAGCCTCCTTCTATTACAATATGAGGGTTTTAGAGAGGTTCTTCCATCAAGGAGACTTGGTTTTGAGTAATATTGAGTCATCGGGAGTTAGAAAGAAAGGAAAGCTAGCCCAAATTGGGAAGGACCTTACAAGGTCAAGAAGACCCTAGGATGGGGATCCTACAAGTTGGAAATATTGGGCGTAGATAAGGTGCCTTGAAACTTGTTATGGATAAAATACTAAGGTTATTATTTGCTGTATTTAATAAAAAGGAATGTGAGCTCTAAGGCTCGATTTGACTGTTCTTGTATCTCGTGACTCAATCTGCCTTAACAAGATGCCTACGTACCTTGCTGATTGCCAAGGATCAAGTCAAAAAACGTAGTTCTGGTCTGTGGGGTGAGGCCCCTTATATAGATGTTGGGAGTCCTTGAATTGGACTTGGTATAGGAGACTTGGTGGGCAAGTCTCATAATTAGAATGGACTTTGGAGTCCTAGATAGTAGGAAACTGATTCCTTATCCTTTTAGGTCCCCTTGAGGCTAATCTGTAAGGATTTATATCCTTATCGGGACTCTTCTCAATAGCTGATTTTTCCCTTATTAATTAATTACGAAATTAACTAATAATCAGGGTTTTTGGGCCTTCTTTGTTCCATCAGGCCTGATCTGGTCCATCAGGCCTGATCAGCATGTTAACCTTTCTGGTCTGAATGTCATACATCTTCTTATTGGGCCTAGCAGTCCACACTTTGTACAATTAACGCAGTATTTAATTAAACTATCATAATTTATTTATCCCTATCATTTGCCCCCCCCCTTTTGGGAAACATTGATTAGGTTTCGTAGAAGTTAATTCTATTTGTTCCCTTACAGGGTTTCGTTTTTTCGTAAAGTGTGGAGCGACCTACACATTTACAATGAATTTTCCTTTTATCATGAATTATCTTAATTTCCAGGAATTTTTCCCTTATTTCCGGGATTTTTCCCTAATTTTCTGGATTTTTCCCTTAATTTCTGGATTTTTCCCTAATTTTCTGGGATTTATCCCTAATTTTCCGGGGTTTTTCCCTTAATTTCTGGATTTTTCCCTAATTTTCTGGGATTTTTCCCTAATTTTCTGGGATTTATCCTAATTTTCCGGATTTTTCCCTTAATTTCTGGATTTTTCCCTAATTTTCTGGGATTTTTCCCTAATTTTCTGATTTTTCAGATTTCCAGCCCTTTTTCGACCAGGATCCTAGTCGACATTTTGACCTGGATCCTAGTCGAAATAGGGGTCAGCCTTGCCATCCTGGTCGAAGGAATTCGACTAGGATCCACGACCTGGAATTCGACCAGGATCCTAGTCGAACTTTCGACCTGGATCCTAGTCGAAATAGGGGTCAGCCTTGCCATCCTGGTCGAAGGAATTCGACTAGGATCCACGACCTGGAATTCGACCAGGATCCTAGTCGAACTTTCGACCTGGATCTAGGTCGAAAACTCCCCCACTTTTCTTTTTTTAGCTCCTGGTCTTGAGCCTATCGACTAGGATTTCGACCAGGATTCTAGTCGAAATTTCGACCTGAATCCTGTTCGAAAATTCTTTGATTCTCTTGCTTCCTGGTCGAAGGATTTCGACTAGGATCCACGATCTGGAATTCGACCAGGATCCTAGTCGAACTTCGACCTGGGTTTTTAATCCCCATTCTTGAAAGATGTTTGGTTTATTCGACCTCATTCCTGGTCGAAGTTTCGACCTCAATTCAGTCCTATTATTTCCATTGTTTTCGTGTGTCTAGTCAAAAAATTTCGGGCAGGATCCACGACTAGGAATTCGACCTGAATCCTGGTCTTTTTTACCCGTTATTTTCGGGTGCATGTTCGAAAGTTTTCGGGCAGGATTCACGACCTGGATTTTGACCTGAATCCTGGTCTTCCACTAGCCTTCTTCATTTGGCTTTAATTTAAGGTATTGTATTTTCCAAATCCTAATTGGATTTGGGTCGGGCCTTCTTTATTGGGTTTTTCCAAATCTTACTGGGCCTCTTTTATTGGGCTTTTCCAAATCTTACTGGGCCTCTTTTATTGGGCTTTTCCAAATCTTACTGGGCCTCTTTTATTGGGCTTTTCCAAATCTTACTGGGCCTCTTTTATTGGGCTTTTCCAAATCTTACTGGGTCTCTTTTATTGGGCTTAATATTCCCTGTTTAGAATCCTCTAGAATTCCTAGGAATATTCTGGAATATTCCTTTTTCTGGGCTTTTTCCCATGGGCCTTTGTCCTTAATGGGTTTTCGTCCCTTCAACTTCCTTTTCCTCTTATATAAAGGACTGAGGAAAGGCTACTACTCCTCACCTTTTCATTTCTAAGTTTTCTTCTTTCTCCTCCTGCTAAGATTCTCAGAGTAATAACAGCAAGTCGGAGCTCAAAGCCTTTTTTTAGGAGCGTTTCTTCAGGTAAAATCCCTCCCTTTACTTTTCGCGTCTATTTTTCTATTGTGTGCCCTTTTAAGATATCCTGTATGTGTCCTTTTTTGCAGATGGCTGACAAGAAAATGACTCGCTTGGCCAAGATGAACGTGGCTAGAAAGTCCAATGAGTTCCCTATCCGATCGAGGTACACTTCTTTAATCAACATGATCAATACTCGAGGGGACGAGTACCCGTCTGATGCGTATCTGGACGTGCACGATCATATTAGTGCCTTAAGGGATCCCAAGGAGCTGGAAAAGTTGAGCAGCTGCTTCAAAATCAAGGAACCTTTTAAGCTGGTTCTTGCAGGTCCGGCCGACAGGGCCAGTCAGTGGAAAAAGGACGCGCTATGTGTCTATAGGGATACTCTAAGGGCAGGTATCAGACTCCCTTTTCATCCATCATTCCTTTGTTACTGGCTGATGTGGGCATCAGCCCTTGCCAACTCCCCCTAATTCTTGGAGGCTCATTCTGTGTTATCTGTCGCAATGCGCCAAGCACAATGTCCCCACTTTTGTTGCTGTCTTCAGAAAGATTTTTCAGTTCAAGAACAGCCCTGATAAAAGTTCGGGTTGGGTTTCTCTAAACCAGCGCCCCACTATTCCCCATATCGTGAATGGGAAGTCCATCCCCGACAACAACTTGGGGTGGAAGAAAGATTTTTTGTTCATTATTTGGGAAGGTGGAGATTGGGGCTCCCTGTTTCGATCGTCCTTCGGGCTGGCCGTGGATGGGAGCCCAAATGATATAACTTTGTCTGAGGAGGAGGCTAGAGCTTTCAACCTCCTTACGCAAGACAATGGGACTTCCCATTCTTGGGACCTTATCCGGGAGACCGTCCTGGTAGAACGCGACCTCTCGCCCGTTCATAAGAAAAGTAAGTTCCCTTTCTTACCTCCTTTTTATTTCCTTCATTTTTTATTCCATTGATTTTTCAACTGACTTCGTTTGTTGCAGTGGCTGAGAAGATTGAGGAGGCTACCAAGCCTAAGGACCTGGAGACAACCAGGATGAAAAGGGCTGGGAAGGTCTTTAAAGACCCTCGCCTTGGTGACCGCTTCCCTGAGTTCCTCCTCCAGGCAACGGAGCCAAGCGAGGAAGGCCCCAGTCAAGTTTTGCGCACCAAGCAGAGGCCAGGGGCCTATTTTCAACCTGCTTGGGGGATCCGGGGCAAGGATTCAATCGTGGGCAGCACGGCGCTGTCCAAGGAATGGTCTAAGCATTCCATCTCCCCGGTGGACTATCAAGACTTTGTCCTTCAACAGGACTTAGAGGGGAATGAGCTTTTTGGAGCCCAGGCTCTGGCGACGGTACGTCCTTTAACTATGCCCTTCATACTTACCTTTTTATATTTCTTTTCTCATACTTTTGCTGCTTCTCTTGCAGGCTAACTGTTAGGGCGAAAACACGTGCTAATATTCACGCAAGTATACGCGTTCGCAAGTAATATAGAATACTTTCTAGTTCGTTCCCTCAAAGACTCAGACTAAATTATTGTCTAATTAAACTCACTCACCAATGTATGATTACTTCTCAATGTTAAGATAATAACACTTAAAATTGTTGATTAAATATTAACTATAATTAACTACTTAATTAACCACTTAACTAACACTTCAATTTATCAATAATAAAACACTCATGAGATCACAACTTCATTATTACTTCCTTCTATACAATTGCTATTACCTTTAGCATGTGACAGTGATGATATTAATCGAATAACACGAAACTGATAAAAGCCAACTTTCATTGTACTAATACCATTCTACCAAACATCCACAATTAAGATAGAAGTTGAATAGTCATCAATTATGTTGAGTTCCCATATGTCTACAGAAATTGACAACACAACGATTTAAGCACAAGTTATTCTTTTTGATTACATAGGGCAAATAAAACTGTTAGAGTTACCCACTAATCATGCACAACGTACATGAACCTATGCTAGCATGGCAAGTTCTAAATCTCAAGATCCACCGTCGCTTCACAAGAGATTAACACCCTATCTTATATGTTTGCGACGCACATAAGACGAATACGCACAACCAATACTAGATATCAAGCAATCATCACACACTAAAGTATTAAACAATTAACTAAAGAATTCCATAATAAATCCGTTGCAACCCCATGATCACGATTAGCCCATAATAGAACTTATCGCCATCATGGGTTCATATGAAATCATGATAAACAAACACAAGAAAATAATAACTAAACTAATTATATTAAAACAGAGTACGTCACAAGAGTAAATAAGTCAAAGCAAGAAAACTAGCATCCAACGTTACAACGAAACAAGAATCACAAGAAAATATGCTTCCTCTTCGTTGCGGTGTGCTAAATCGGTCTTCTTCCTTATCTCCTTCGCTTCTTGCGTAAAACACAATCTTCTTTTTTTCCAATCCCCCTTGTGAAAACGTCTCAAATCTACTTATATAATAGTCCCATAAAACTCAGATTATATAGAAGTTGGAAGCCAAACAGAAGTAGAAGTCTAAAATAATTCAGCAAAATTCCCGACCCTGCGCGGCCGCTCAGCATAGCTGCGCGGGTGCGCAGGCCTCTACTGGAAAAAATCCAAGTTTGCTCCATTTCTTCGCCGTAATCTGCCCATTCCTTTCCTCTCGCAATGGTGAACACATGCCAAGGCTTATTCTTGATGATTCCTCCCCCGAAATGCAACTAATACCCTGAAATGCATAAACACTAGAAAAACGCATCAAATACACAAAATACTTGATTTCAAGACACCAATTTAAGCCATTTTAAGACGTTCTAAGTGGTATAAAATGCCACTTATCACTAACGCTCATTTCCAAGGGGCAATTCACCAAGCTAAGGCTTGGAAGGTTGGCCTGGAAGATGCTAACAAGAAGTTGGAGGAGGCCAACCAAAGAATAGAGGCCCTTGAAGCTCAACTGGCCTCTTCCACTTCTGACCTGGAAACGGCCCGGGCCGAAAATGTTATTCTGAAGGCGCAGAAGGACAAAGCCTTTGACGGCTGGATGGATACCCAGGAATTCAAAGACTTGATGGTGGAGCATGATGCCCTTCTTCACCCAGTTAGCTATAAAGAGGGCTGGGATGCTGCTGTGGAGGCCATCCAGGATGATTTTCAAGAGGTCCTCGAGCAGTCCTCCTTTCCTTGCCCTGTGCGAGTTCCGGAGCTTGGGGGTGTTACTAACAAGCTAGCTGATATGATCAAAGACGGCCCTTCAGGAAGTCCAGGCCACAAGAGGAAGGAACTGGAGTTTAGCTCTGGGGAGGAGGAGGCTTCATCCGAAGAAGATCCTGCGCCTGCTGCGAAGAAGATCAGGGTGGAAGAGCCTCCAAGAGCTGCGCCTCAGAATCCAGAGTCTCCCGCATCCTCCAAAGCATCTGAAGGCAGTTCTGATGGAACCTCTGCAGGGACTTCTGAAGGGACCACTGAGACGTCCGAGGAGACCTCGGATAGTGGTTCCGAAGAATCTCAGCCTTCCGAGGCCTAAGTTTTTTTTGTATATCTTTTTTCAAGACAATATGTGAATTTAGTTTATGTCAGAAGTTGTTACCCTTTGGGGCTATATTAGATATGATGTTTTCCTTATTTGCCTCTTTCTTCTTTACAATACTTAATATGCACTTAAACTTTAAGCATCCTTAGATTGAGAAATAATTTCAAACTCTTTAATACGAAGTCTGGTTTTCCAAAACCTTACATAGCATGGGTTCGACCCTAATCAATAATAACTTGACAATGTAAACTCTAATAGAATATAAAGTCCTACGCAAGCAAAGCTTCAAGGTGCTTTTAAACCTGCTTGTCATAATGACAAGCAAGAATCGTACTTCGACTATCTTACACATAGTAAACCTTCAGGTTTTGTGCATGCCAGGTTCTCGGGACTTCAAAACCATCCATAGTTTCCAGTTTGTAGGTTCCTCTACCCTGAACGCTCTTGACTTTGTACGGCCCTTCCCAATTCGGGGCAAGCTTTCCTTTTTGTCCGACACCAGAAGCTTCTATCTTTCTCAAGACTAGGTCACCTTGTTTGAAAAACCTCTCTTTAACCCTTAGGTTGTAGTAGAATGAAGCATTTTTCTGATATTCTACTATCTTTGCATGTGCCTTATCTCGCACTTCATCGATTAAATCCAGGGCTAACCTCTGCCCTTCTTCATTTTCTTCTGCATTGAAAGCCTGAATCCTTGGAGAGGAATGTGATATCTCTACTGGAACAACTGCTTCTGCCCCATATGCCAACATGAAGGGAGTTGCTCCTGTCATGACTCTACAGGTAGTCCTGTAGGCCCATAATATTGGAAGTATTTCATCCACCCAATTATTTCTTGACTTCTCGATCCTCTTCTTTAGTCCATCCAGTATTATCCGATTTGCTACCTCCGCTTGCCCATTGGCTTGCGGGTGAGCCACAGAGGTGAACCGTAACTCAATTTCATTTTCTTCACAATACTTCTTGAATTCCTCATTGTTGAATTGTGTTCCATTGTCAGTGACGAGGATACGGGGAATTCCATATCGGCATATAATGTTTTCCCACATGAATTGTGCAACCTGCTTAGTTGTGATTTTGGCCAAGGGCTTGGCTTCAATCCACTTGGTGAAATAATCAATGGCTACAATCAGAAACTTCCTTTGTGCCGTGGCCATAGGGAAAGGCCCTAGAATATCCATCCCCCACATAGCAAAGGGAATAGGCGAGTTGATAGAGGTCAGCATCTCGGGGGGTTGTCTAACAACTGGTGCATGCTTCTGACAGCGATCACACTTCTTCACATATTCTTTGGCATCAGCCATCATTTCTGGCCAATAGAAGCCTAAACGGGTTATCTTATGAGCCAAGGCCCTGCCCCCCAAGTGTTGCCCACAAATACCTTCATGCACTTCCTCAAGAGCCAAGTGTGCCTCATCGGGCCTGAGACACCTTAAGTAGGGAATCACGGAAGATCTTTTGTAAAGAATCCCATCTATTAAAGAGTACCTTAGTGCCCGAACAATTAACTTCCGTGCTTCAGTTGCATCGCTTGGCAACCAACCGGTTTGAATATGAGCCTTAATGGGATCAATCCAGGACGTCCCCAGGCCTATAGGAGCCACAAGCTTAACATCTATGCTTCGTGTCTTCAAAACACGGAAGTACACACTTCCTGAACTTTCTTCTATCTCAGATGAAGCAAACTTTGATAGCGCATATGCTTTAGCATTTTCTTCCCTTGGAATGTGTTCAACATGGCATTCATTAAATTGGGTCATCACAGCCCTTACTAGGCGGACATACTTAGCCATCGTATCATCCCTTGCCTCAAATTCTCCCTTTACCTGGGATATGATCAGCTTTGAGTCTCCACGGACCTTTAAGTTTTTGACTCTAAGTGTCCCAGCTAGACCAAGGCCAGCTATCAGGGCTTCATACTCTGCCTCATTGTTTGTGGTTGGGAAGTCTAGCTTCATAGCATACTCAATTAAGAACCCATCAGGACTTTGCAAAACCAACCCTGCTCCACTGGAATTTGTTTTTATGCTCCATCAAAATAGAGAACCCAATATTCTTTCTCCTTATCATCCATCTCTCTGTCCCCATTATCGACTCCCTTGTCTTGAGGTATGGTATCTTCTTGCCCCCCGACTTCTTGGTTGGGTATGGTACATTCCACCACGAAGTCCGCTAGTGTCTGGGCTTTTATAGCCGTACGTGGCTTATACTTGAGATCGAACTCTCCCAACTCTATTGCCCACTTAATCAATCTCCCACTTGCTTTGGGACTGTGAATGATATTTCTCAGTGGCTGATTCGTTAGCACCTCAATCTGATGAGCCTGAAAGTAAGGACGCAGTTTTCTTGAAGCCATTACCAAGGCTAGAGCAAATTTCTCAATAGTTGAATAATTTAATTCAGCACCATGCAGAATTTTGCTGACATAATACACGGGTTTCTGGACTTTTAGCTCCTCCTTAACCAACACCGCGCTCAAGGCGCTCTCTGAAACAGCCAAGTACAAGAATAAAACTTCACTCAGAACTGGTTTGGCCAACAACGGGGCCTGGGCCATATACTTCTTTAACTCTTCAAATGCCTTCTGGTTTTCCTCACTCCATACAAAGTCTTTGATGCTCTTTAGTGACTTGAAGAATGACAAACACTTGTCTCCCGACTTGGAGATGAATCGTCCTAGCGCAGCAACCCTTCCTCTGAGCTTCTGAACATCCTTGACAGTTTTTGGTGGTTCCATGTCCAGGATCGCCTTTATTTTATCCGGGTTAGCCTCAATTCCCCTCTTTGAGACCATCAGTCCCAAGAATTTCCCAGATCCTACTCCGAAAGCACACTTCGTAGGATTCAACATCATCTTGTGGTACCTCAGGACCTCAAAAGCTTCCCTCAAATGGGTTTTATGATCAGTCTTTACTAGACTCTTGACTAACATGTCATCAACATAGACTTCCATAGTCTTACCAATAAGATCCTTAAAAATTTTATTCACCAACCTTTGATAGGTGGCTCCTGCATTCTTGAGACCAAACGCCATAACAAGATAACAATAAACACCAAAGTCGGTGATAAATGATACCTTTGGAATGTCATCCTTATGCATTTTGATCTGGTTGTACCGCTAAATCCATCCATGAAACTCAGCATCTCATGTCCAGCAGTAGCATCAATCAAAGTATCAATTCTAGGCAGCGGAAAACAGTCTTTGGGGCATGCATCATTCAGATCAGTGAAGTCTATACACATCCTCCACTTTCCATTAGCCTTCTTCACCATTACAGGGTTTGCTAACCACTCCGGAAATTGAATCTCATCAATGAAACCAGCCTCTAAGAGCTTTTCTACTTCCTGTTTTATAGCCTCTTATCTTTCCGGGGCAAAAATTCTTTTCTTTTGTTTCACTATCTTCCGGCTTGGATCCACGTTTAGCTTGTGAGTAATTAACTCCGGGTCTATGCCTGGCATATCAGCTGCTGACCATGCAAACACATCACTATTTTCTTGCAAAAAATTCACTAACTTCCCTCTAAGGGGCTCCTCTAATGTGGCTCCAATGAAAGTCATCCTCTCAGGATTCTCGGGGTCTAAAGGAACCGAAACCAATTCTTCTGCTGGCCTTCCTCTATTCTTGTCATTTTCTCGAACATCCATATCTTCAATAGGAAGAACCTGCCCCCCGACTCCATCCGCCCTCAAAGAGGCCACATAACAGCTTCTAGCCATTTTTTGATCTCCTCTCTCTTCTCCAATCCCGTTTCGGGTGGGAAACTTCATGACTGAATTGTAGAAAGAGGGGACTGCCTTGAAGGCATGTATCCCTGTTCTCCCCATGATAGCATTATAAGTTGAACTAGCCTTTACCACCACGAAATCCAGCATCTGCGTTGCTTGCCTTGGTTTCGTACCTATGGTGGTCGGCAATTTGATTATCCCTTCCACAGGACATTCGACTCCAGCAAATCCATATATCGGTATGTCGGTTGGTGTCAACTGGGAGTCGTTATACCCCATCCTTAGAAAAGTGTCGTGGAGCAAGATATCCACAGAAGCACCACTATCCACAAGGACCCTCTTAACCGGGCTATTTCCTATTATCGGTGTTATGACCAGCGGGTCATCATGGGGAAACTTCACACCCTCTAGGTCGGAATCATCAAAAGCCAATGTTACTTCTGTCATGGCCCTCTTCGGGGCTTCTCCAACAATATGCATAACCTCCCTAGTATATGCCTTTCTGGAATTTTTGGACAATCCAGCAGCAGTTGGACCTCCAAAGATCGTGTTTATCACAGGTCCTCGAGGGCGTCGCGGTCCTCCAAAAATTGCATTTATAACTGGCCCTCTAGGTTGGGGATTCCGCCCCTGATCGTCTTGGTCCCTCCTACGATCTTCAAAGTTCTTCCTTCCATTATTGTTTCTGTCCCCTCCATCTCCAGTATACTTGTTCAATCTTCCTTTTCGAATCAAAAACTCAATTTCATCTTTCAATTACCTACACTCATTGGTGTCATGGCCAACATCCTTGTGAAACCTGCAATACTTGCTCTTATCTAGCTTGGCGGGATCAGCCTTCAAGGGCTTAGGCCAGCGAATATCTCTATCTTTCTCAATCTCCATCAAAATCTGACTTCTAGGAGCATTCAGCTTAGCGTATTCAGTGAACTTTTGCCCAGGTCCTCCCTTCATGGGGGTTAAATCAGGGTTTTGTTCGGTTCTACAATATTTGTCCTTCACAATATATTCTAAATCAGTTTTCCGCTTCTTGCCTCCAGTGGGCTCATTACTTACTACGGTCTTCCTCATACTTTCTTCAACCTTGATATACTTCCCTGCCCTCTCTTGGAGCTGCAACATGCATTCAGGGGGACGTTTGGCCAAGGACATCTTAAAAAACTCGTCCCTAGTTCCTTGTTGCAGTGCTATCATGGCTACCTTATCATCAAGGTCCGGGACTTTTAAAGCCTCCTTTATGAAACGATTCAGGTAATCTCTCAAGGATTCCTTAGCTCCCTGCACAAGACTCATAAGAGATGCTGAACTTTTCTCATGGACTCTTCCACTGATGAATTGCTTAATAAAAGCCTGACTTAATTCTCTGAACGATCCAATAGAGTTTGGGGGCAGGCGACTGTACCATCTTTGAGCCATACCCGACAGGGTTTAAGGGAAGGCCCGACACTTTATAGCATCATTCACGGGTTGCAGCAGCAGTGCATTAGAGAATGTCCTAACATGATTAGCGGGGTTTCCCGTGCCATCATAGGCTTTGATAGTGGGCATCTTGAATTTCCTTGAGATATGGGCATTCATTATCTCTTTTGTGAAGGGTGGAGTTGGATCATCAGGATCTCCAAGGGGAAGGAGATTGCTTGGATCAGTTCTTGGGACAACAGCCCTTCTTCGTACCGGACCATCCAGGTCTATGACAGGAGGAGGATTTCTCCCCCTAGGAGGTATCTAGGGTCTGGTGGCCTTGTGAGCCTCCAAATCACGCCTCAGCCTTTGGATTTCAGCCTCATGAGCCCTGATCCTTTCCTGCACTAAGGTTATTATTTGTTGTATTTAATAAAAAGGAATGTGAGCTCTAAGGCTCGATTTGACTGTTCTTGTGTCTCGTGACTCAATCTGCCTTAACAAGATGCCTACGTACCTTGCTGATTGCCAAGGATCAAGTCAAAAAACATAGTTCTGATTTGTGGGGTGAGGCCCCTTATATAGATGTTGGGAGTCCTTGAATTGGACTTGGTATAGGAGACTTGGTGGGCAAGTCTCATAATTAGAATGGACTTTGGAGTCCTAGATAGTAGGAAACTGATTCCTTATCCTTTTAGGTCCCCTTGAGGCTAATCTGTAAGGATTTATATCCTTATCGGGACTCTTCTCAATAGCTGATTTTTCCCTTATTAATTAATTACGAAATTAACTAATAATCAGGGTTTTTGGGCCTTCTTTGTTCCATCAGGCCTGATCTGGTCCATCAGGCCTGATCAGCATGTTAACCTTTCTGGTCTGAATGTCATACATCTTCTTATTGGGCCTAGCAGTCCACACCTTGTACAATTAACGCAGTATTTAATTAAACTATCATAATTTATTTATCCCTATCAAAACTGGAATGTATCAAATCTAAGGGTTTATCATGTCTAGGACAAGCAATTTATGTTTCTAGTACTTAGTAGTATACATAGTAATAAGGTCCATGAAACCATTTTTATTCTATGTAAGGGTCGAACCTATTTTTCAGGATGTTATCTATCTATGAAAGTTTGTTTATATCATCTTGTCTATCAATTATTTATGTATGAGCAGTGGATAAGTGCAAGCCATGGAAGGTCAAATATTGAAAATAGAAGATACGTAAATTAACAAACTATTACTGCATAAAAGATAGAAGATCCCGAAGGATCACAAGTCAGTCCTGAAGGACAATTAGGAAACATATCTGATATCTTAAGGACACACAGGAACATGAATAAATAAGTTCTGAATCAAAGCCACAAGAGGAAATCAAGGCCATGCAAGGCCGGGAGATTACTCCTCGGAGGAGCCTTCTTCTTCATCCTCATTCTGTATCATCTTCGTGACTTCTCCGTTATCCTCATCTTCATTGGTCTCGCTATCAGAGATCCTCGAATAGAAAGAGGAGGAACCCTAATTCTGAATCGTCTTTCCTTGAATGGGCTCGCAAACCTTCTCATATAAGGGACTTTGAATGGCGCATTCTCATTAGGACTTCCTCGAACAGGGGCTTTCCCTTTAGCTTTGTCATGAACAGTCGTTTTCCCCTGGAGCCAGAACAGCTTGAACTAGATCCGGAGTGTTGAAGACTCACAACAGGCTCTGAGTCAGGCGCTTGGATGACCATGATAATGTCAGATGAGGCCAAAGGATTAGGGAAGTCTTCTGGATGAAAAACATCGAGATAGACACCATGAACCTTCGTAATGGCCGAATCTCAACCAAGTGACATGTTCAGTGGATGCATCTCATCATCACGTTGATCCATCAACTGAAGAAACTCATTTGTCTGATGATAGAGATTAACCATCATCCCCCACTCCATCTTCTTCCTCCTCGCGAGGCTATCATACTACTTTCGGAGCGCAGCTTTGCTGTCCTCAGCCACCACAACCCTTGACTCCCACTCATTAAATCTTTCTCTCACTTGTTCTTTATTTTCTATAAGGTAATGTTCTGTCTCATCAGATTGCGCCCTTGAAGAGATAAGGCGTTGAAGTAAGCATTGGCCTGAAAGAGAGTGGGCAAGCACCAAGGAGTTAGTGAAGCCGATTAAACTAGTCAGATTAAGCTCAAGTAGAACCTAAAAACAGATTAGAAAACTTCAATTATTCTAATAGGATTTAACATACCTCATACAAGGTATGAGCCCCCAACATATCCGCCTTCAGAAGCTTGTCAAGGATGGTGACCTCGATCAGGTCAGGAGCAGTGATTGCATACTTAGACCAGCCTAAGGCGAGCTCCGGACACCCGATCACAAATTCTTGGCCACATATCCCCAAGCGGGTTCAAAAGGAGTCTTGCAGTTTCCATCGAAACCCTTGAGCCTCCTTTTTCCTCCAGAGGACTCCTCCAAGAAAGTGGGAACCTTAGGAGGAAGACGGCTTGCTTTCTTAGTAGATTTATTGATCATCCTCTGTGTGGGCTTCATCCTCTTCTTGGTAGCCTCTATGTCCAAGGAATCAGCAATTGATACAATATAGGAAAAACATTGGTATAAGAACAAATTTGTTCAAGATTGAAGAATGAATAATTAAAATAACCTCAAGTGAAAGACCGTTAAGTACGGCTTCAACTAGCGCTCTCTCGGTCACAATATGCCGAAAGTGAGTCCGACCCTTATCACTGATAAGAGCATCTCGGGCATAACACTCGAGAACAGTAAGTTTCAAGATATGATCGGGATGATCGACTATGTTGCCAAATTTAGGCACAAAGAGATCTCCCTAGTTACCGTCTTCTAACTCAAGAATAAATAATTTCTTGTTCCAGCCATGATAAGAGTCGGGAAGGGAAAGAGAGTTAACAATATAGTCAACCCCGGGTCTATGACTGATTTGAACCCATCCATCCCTCAACAAGGGAGAATTCTTAAGCAGAAAAATACTCTTGAAGATGGTAGTGCTCAAAGGAATTCCCAGATGATGGTATCTCACTATGAACACAATGATCAAAGCCCATGCATTCGGATAGAGTTGGAAAGGATGAGCTTTTATCTCTAATAGCATCTTCAAGATAAAGGGATGGATGAGGAACCTTAGTCCTGAAAGGATAGAACTCCCGAATACAGATAAGCGAGTAAGACTCCAGTGACAAGTTCGGTCGTTATCACGAGCCATACAGACTTTCATCCCCCGAGAGAAGCTATATATTTGTTTAATCTACCTGAAGTCACTCTTCTTGAGTTCACTAACATGGTTATAAGCATCAAGATGAACACTAGCCGGGAACTCATCGGCTAAGTCTTGGAACATGTTTGACGAACTTAAAGTTATCGAACAAGGTTTCAAAGACATAGAACAGTTAAGCAGCATACCTCGTTGTGACTTTGCCTTCGCTCGACGAGCAAGCATCTCGAACACGGAGGGATAAGGACCGTTGTTCTCACCATCATTCCCGTCGTTGTCATCATGAGAAGGGCCGCTGTGTCCTTTAGACATCTTCGAGAAGAGCTTGAGCAAAGCTTGAAAAAATTGAAGAAGATAGAACTAGAGAGAATTTGAGAAGTTAGGAAATGAGAAGTGAATGAAAATGAATGCATCTCCCCTCCTTTTATAGGGAGCAGGTCACCTGCTAAAGCAGGTCACCACTCAGGTTGTTTCCCGATTGTAGGTTGTTTACAGGTTAAATGCCTACAGACGACTAAAACTACTCGAAGAAAATAGGAAAAGTGTATAACTAACGAATAAAAGCTTCATCGGGGCATATTGCAAAGGAACACTAGCTGAATTTATGGAGACAGTCTTGAGTACACTTAATTAAAACTAAGATCAAGGGTTAGTGTAGAAAAAGTATTAAAATTAGATAGGGACTAAAATTTAAAATTGAATTAGATTAATGGACCTAAAATTTGGATCAGATTCTAATATGGATAACTCGTAGGTTAAGATATAGGGTTTTGTATCTGTATAAATACATCATATTCTCCTTCCTCATTTTTATTATCAAAATTTGTAGAGCTCTTTTACATAAAAATCAGCAATCTTGTAAAATTCGTAAAAAATCATCATAAGACAGAATTCATTGATTTTGGACTTTTCAGAAAGTCTTTTCGTTCACTTCAACTTTCATGTTTTGTGTTTTCCAAGAAAATATCGTTTAGTAGGTCAAAAGGATAATTTCAGATCTGGTCAGATTTCCAGGTAAGTTTTCGATCGATCTTGCTAGTATTTTTAAAATTGTATGTCGTGTGTTTATATTTGATTATCAGAACATGGGCTAAGTGGTGATATATTTGAAAGTATTATGTGTTATAGTATATGTATTATTATATATATGAGGTGTCGAGACAATAATTTTGGATATCTGATTTATGCCATAGTTTGTGAAAATATTGAATAAGAACTTAGAATCGTAGTCATCGGATTGTAGTGACAGTTTTCTGAAAATTTAGGACCGTTATCATCAGGTTGTAGTGGTCGTGGCATAGATTATGAGTTTTGAATTAATGTTGTTTATGTGATATGTGTATCGTATGTATCGAATGAGAATAAGAATATTGAAGTGTATCAGAAGTGTTTATTTCATATATCATATCGTATAGATTATCATATTTTGTTATATTTGTATGTGTTACTTGGCCCAACTAGTTGTATCGATTGGTTTCTAGTAGGGCTTCGTAGCTCATTCTTTTATTATTTCAAGTTTTGTCTAAGAGTTCGAGTTGGATAGCATTCAAGTTCAAGGACTTAGTATTGGAGTAAATTGACTTTTGGACTTCTCTTAGCCGCGCTTTATAATAGTCTCCTTCGTAATTGAATTTAGGATAAATAGATTATATTTTGTATTAGTTTCGGTTTAGATTTAATGGTCCAGAATTACGGGTTGTTACAGTTGGTATCATGAGCAGACTGTCTTTCGGAGTATATTATGTGTGGGACTAGTACATTCCCTATGATGCGTTTCTGTGGACCGTAGTTTAAGTTTGACCTATCAGAGATAAGGGGGCGTAGACGTATAGGTTTGTTTTGAATTTGGAGACCAAATTCTTTTTAAGGAGGATAGTATGTAATATCCCGTAATTTTTAGAATTAGATTAATAATAGAATAATAGAAAAAAGTATTAAAATTAAATAAGGATTAGGATTTAAAATTGAATTAGAGTAATGGGCCTAAAATTTCGATCAGATTCTAATATGGATAACTCGTAGGTTAAGATATAGTATTTTGTATCTTTCTAAATACATCATATTCGTTTTCCTCATTTTTATTATCAAAATTCGTAGGGCTCTTTTACACAAAAATCATCATCTTATAAAATTCGTAGAAAATTCATTATAAGTCATAATTCTTTAATTGTGGACTTTTCGGAAAGGTCTTTTTGTTCTCTTCAACTTTCGTGTTTCGTGTTTTCCAAGAAAACATCATTTAGTGGGTCAAAAAAGCTAATTTCATATCTGGTCAGATTTTAAGGTAAGTTTTTGATCGATCTTGCTAATATATTTAGAATTGTATGTCATGCGTTTATATTTGATTATCAAAATATGGGCTAAGTGATGATATATTTGAAAGTATTATGTGTTATAGTATATGTATTTTTGTATATGTGAGGTGTCGAGATAATAATTTTAGATCTCTGATTTAGGCCATGGTTTATAAAAATATTGAATAAGAACTTAGGACCGTAGTCACCGGAGTGTAGTGACAGTTTTCTAGAAAATTTAGGACCGTTATCACCGGGTTCTAGTTGTCGTGGCATAGATTATGAGTTTTGAATTATTTTTGTTTATATGGTATGTATCAAATAAGAATAAGAATATTAAAGTGTATTGAAAGTGTTTGTTTCGTATATCATATCGTATAGATCATCGTATTTTATCATATATGTACGTGCTAGTTGGCCCAACTAGTTGGATCGATTGGTTTCTTGCTGGGCTTCGCAGCTCAATCTTTTATTATTTCAGGTTTTGTCTAAGAGTTCGAGTTGGATAGCATTCAAGTTTGAGGACTTAGTATTGGGGTAGATTGACTTTTGGACTTTTGTAATAGTCTCCTTTGTTATTGAATTTTGGATAAATAGATTGTATTTTGTATTAGTTTTGGTTTAGATTTAATGGTTCGAAAGTTCGGGCTGTTACAGTTAGTCTCTAATTAGGATTAATGACGTTAATCTCCCTAATTAAGTACTCCCTCTGTCCCATTGATTATTATACGTTTACTATTTGCACGCATTTTGAGGTCTTTATAAAATATAGTTCCGTAATGTTTTTTTGAAAATTTTTTGTTTTGAATAAAAATTTAAACATGAAACTTTTATTCATAAAAAAAAAATTAAAAAATATTGTGGAATTATGTTTTAAATGAGCATTGAAAAGAGTGCCAAAAAGTAACGTATAGAAATCAATGGGACAGAGGGAGTAAATGAATTAGGAACCTTGGAAATGAATTTACTAGAAAATTAACTTCAAACATTTAAAGGCTTTTCAGTCGCGGTAGTCACCTCGTATACTCTCAGAAGAGTGAACTCGGAAGAGTAGGATTATATTTAAAGGCTTTTCGGTTGTGGTAGTCACCTCGTATACTCTCAGAAGAGTAGGATTACATTTAAAGGCTTTTCGCCCGTGATAGTCACCTCATATACCCTCAGAAGAGTGAACTTGTAAGAGTAGGGTTACATTTAAAGGCTTTTCAACCGTAGCAGCCATCTCGTATGCTCTCAAAAGAGTGGGATTACATTTGAAGTCTTTTAAGCTGTATAGAGCATTGCAACCAAGCCAGAGCTTTGGGGTCGTATACCCTTGGCCGAGTAGGCTCCAGAGGAGCCTCTCCGCCGAGTAGGAGACAACCACCCCACAAAAAATATATATGTACAGGTTTTTTTAAAACAAAATCAGTCAAGCAGACCACGACCATACCCGCAGTCGAGTAGGGGGCATGGTGCACCCCTAGCCCGAGTGGGCTTCAAAAGAGCCCCTCGGCCACTGTCGCCTACACGGTGACGCAAAAAAGGGGAAATTTTCATCCAAGGAGGCCATGGCCACACCCGCCAGCCGAGTGGGGGGCATGGTGGCCACCCCCAGCCGAGTGGCCTCCAGGGAATTTTTAGCCAAGGAGACCACGGCCACACCCCCAGCCGAGTGGGGGCATGATGGCCACCCCTAGCCGAGTGGACTCCAGGAGAATTTCTCGGCCACCGTCGCCTACACGAAGATAAAAAAAAAGGAAAAAAAGAAAGGGATCTTTCGGCCGAGTAGGCCTCCACCATGGAGTCTTTCAGCCAACTAGAGCAGGTCGAGTAGGCTCTAGGGGAGCCCTCGGTCCTCTATCGCTGAGACGATGGAAAATCAGCTCCCCCGTCGCGTCCATTAATGAAAATTTTGATCCACCAAGGCGAACATGGACGAAAATTCTTGATGATTTTTCGCCGAAAAATCGAAATTGTCATATTTATTAAATAGCCCTAATTAGGGCCGGTTAGTAAAAATTAGACAAAAATAGCCCGATTAGGGCCAATTTTCCTTGGTTAAGGAAAATTAGTGTAATATAATTTATAATTAGCTTATATTAAGGTTAATTAACAACTTAGGTCGTCACGGTATCAATCCTAAAATAGTCAATTAGCTTATATTAGTAATTAGAGCAAATGTTGAATTAATTGTATCCTAAAACTGACTGGTCAAACCCGTGACACCACGGTCCAAAGTAGGTCGTCACGGCCACGACCCAATATTAGTGTTGATAGTCCGAGCAGACTGTGACGACCACGACCCAAAATGGGTCGTGTAGCCCACGGCACAAAATCAACTACGTGATAGGCCCGCCGAGCAGACCTGAGAGTGAGGTCCATAATGACATCAACATTGTATCCAACATGGAAACGGGCTCCTCTTAGAAAGGATCCAGAATCCGCCGTCTATGAGAGTCCTACTTATCATCTAAGTAGGAGACTTGTCCACCAAATCGTCCTACCCCGGTCTAACCCTAGACTCAACATCTATATAAGGGGCTCTATCACTCAACCAAGAATTACATTTTTGGCTTGATTATTTACAGCACGGAGATTTGTAGGTATCTTGCGAGAACAGCTAGTCCCCACCGCGAGAACAGTCATTAAAATTCGGAACTCAACAACCTTAGCTTTAATTGCAATCACAACCCTAGTTTTTATTCCACAACACGTATATCTTAAAATTTCCAATATGATTTTTATTTACATGTAGTTTTAGTCGAACGAGAATAAATATCTTTTTTGTGATAGTTCCTCGTATTATTTGAATGATAAATAACTTCCGATTTTCGTGCTTAAGTCTTCATACAAAAATTTCCTATGTTTGATATATCTACTCAGAATAATATAAATTAAACATTTTGTATAATCATGCTTAATGTTAAAATTATAATAAGATAAATAAAATTTGTATATATAGTTATAAATTGTTAATGTTAAGTGATAAAATTGTAACAAATATACGTAATAATGAGTTACAATAATTAATACAATCATATTAAATCAGATGTAATTTATAAGTCATTAATATAGTATTGTTATGAGGGGTAATTTAGTACATTTACAATAAATAAAATATCTTAATAAATTCTCTAATTGCCCATATATATGTATATATATATATATATACGTGTGTGTGTGTGTATAGAGATAGAGTGAAAGTGAGAGAGAGAAAGTGTCTTACTCTAATACAAACTAAATTAAAATAAGAATTACAAATTTTTTTGTAAAATACTGAAAATTATTAAATACAAAAATAAATTATATATTAACAATTTTGTGGCGATCATTAAATTAAACAAAAATTATTACTAAATTACTGAGAATAACTAAATTGCATAATACAATCCTAATCAGTAAATGAGTGTTGGCACTATCAATGAATTATTTTATGATCACTAATTATACCTATATCAATGAGTAATTGGTCAATGTTATATAGTTTGTATTCTAATATTAATTTGTATCGATATATATATATATATAACAGATAAATTGATAATGAAATTCATGTGTCTTGAAAAGAGTATTAGAATTAGAGGAAAATAAATGTTGTATACATAAAAATGAAATATGAAATGAAAAATCGGACGTGGCTCCTTAAAAATGAGAAGATGAGCAGAATGTTAAATTTTAAGGAATAACTAAAAATTTCTTGAAATGATATTTTATGCCAAATTACTTCTATTTTGAATTTAATGGATCATTTTTTCTCGAAGATATTATAGTTACAAAGTGCGGAACGATTACCTTTTGATTTCTTTCTTATTTCATTAATTTTTAAATAATTATCTACTATTTTTTTCATAAAAGGTGTTTAGCATAAAACTGGTTGTGCTAGTAATATAATACAAGTCATCAGGGTCAACTACTGATTTATGAAATAAGTGATCGAGAGTCGAGACGGTAGTTTAGTGGTTCAACAGCTCTCGATTCGAAAAAAGGCAAAAAATATTTGGAATTTATCAACGTTATTCAAACTTGCAAAATGAACAAAAACTGCCGTAAACAATACAGTAATTTCCAGGAGTAGCTAGACTATAGTTGAATAACTTAAAAGCTTATTTAGATGGATCGCCTTAAGAAGATGATGATAGACTTTGAATAGTTGACTTAAAATGGACAACTCAGACACCTGACTTAAGAATCCAGGTTCTAGGATTCCAACTAGGTGATTTTTCTAATGTTTTAGTATTCCCACAGGCCATAAACAAACAAGAGTAAGTCAATCTTCTAGCCTGACCCAAAAAAGTCAATCCACATAATATGCCACAACTAACTCAATTTCTGGTGGGATGTATCAATTTTGCAGGCAAAACTAAAACAAACTTGAACTTAAACTAGCAGTTGGAATCCCCAAAGCAAAATAGGATAGGATAAGTATCATAAGAGTAAGGCAAAGGAGACGTAGTTCAATTCAGTCGGAATTAGTACCAGGATCTGAACTCCGTAGAATTACAAATAAACAACCCATGCATATCAATACATTGGGACAATAACAAAGTGCAGCTGCTAAAGCATTTCCGTAGGTACGCATTTCATCCAAAAGATTATTACAAAACGTAGTACTACCATCCTCCACTAGAAACATATTAAATCATACTAGACCAACAAGAAAACGTGTTACATTACTTTCTAAGCAATGAGAAAAGGTAAAACAGTGAGCATGAAAGCCTCATAAGTGAACGTAGCCGATCCCATGTATGCAGTGTCCTTCTCCTTGAATTTCTCCGTAAGTCCCTGCAAGAGATACTGATTCATCAGACACATGCCACTATCAGAGTCCAATATTTACGTACAATACAATGTCAATCTTAATTTTCACACTCCAAGTCGCAACAGATGTTATACCAAAAATATATTAATCAAATAACATCTCTGGAGTCTACAGGTAATTCAATAATTCCCTACGAACTCAACCATTACTGTCTATAGCTAACTAACCACAATATACACGATGTGGAAAAAATAAAAATTCAGAAAACCATAATGTTTGAAAAGAAGCTATACCTTCACAGTGAGGCAGCACCTGTAATCAAAACAGCCAAAAAACAAAAGAGAAAACAAAACAAAATGTTAGAAAGTCAGATTTAGTTCGAAGAAACTCTAACTTTTAAAAACATAGAGCAAGAACTAGTGATATCGATTCATACTCGATGAAGTTGTCATATTCAATAGCCTTGTTCCTTCCACCAGTCTTGTCAAACTTGGATACCAGCAAGTCCAGAACCACAGGTGACACCACAAATCCAAGGCTCATCAGCGCCTCTCTCAGCTCAGAAGCATCAATTTTACCACTACGATCCCTATCATTCTTCTCAAAGATCGCCTAAACACATAAATACAAGTCACATCCATTACATTCACCACATCACATATCTAGTATACCTAAATCAAGCAATTCTAGTAAAAATATCAAACACTCACCCTCCAGCTCTGAAGACTGTAATACACAGATGTGAACTCCTTCGGCCCTGTTTTCATCAGTTACGTAAATTCAGCACACAACTCAAATTAAATAAAATAAACAAGTACTTCAATTCAGGTATTCAACTGTCTAAATTCACTCTTCTACCTCTCCTTACAACACAACTGTGGCTTTACTTAAACATATTAACGCAGTACATATACACGTAAACGACAACCACAAAACTACAAGACCTAAAAAATTGCGATATACAAACGAGAACCAGAGGACTACAAGACCTAATCAATTGCGATACATAAACACATAATTTAGAACCGGAGAACTACGAGAACTAACTAATAAATAATTTAGAACCGGAGAACTACAGAAGCGGAAAACTAAGAACTATATAATAAAAAAAGGGAAACGGTACCGATTTTGCGAGTGTTGGAATTGGTGAAGAGATACATGAGAAGATGAACAGTCCTCAGGCTAAAGCTCTCTCTATAAGTAGTCAACGCCTTTTGCAACTCCAAATCATCAATAAACCCACTGCCATCCCTATCAGCCATCTGAAACGTTGAAATCACATTGGGATCTGTGCCAGGCGGGAAATTAGAAGGCACCAGCGACGCGAACGGGCTTCCATAGGAACCACCAGGCGCAGGATAGCCAGGCTGAGGCTGTGCATACGGAGCCGCTGCTGCTGGTCCGGGCCCACCGTACGGAGCTGAGGGCTGATTTTTAGCTGGTTTGTTAGGATCGTGTGGTGCCTGACCGTATGGTGCTGGCTGTGCGCCGTAAGGGTTGGGCTGGTTCGGTGGCTGTGCGCCGTAAGGGTTGGGCTGGTTCGGTGGAGCTCCGTAGGGTTGGGCCGGTGGTGGAGCTCCGTAGTTGTAACCCGACGCGTTGTTCTGTGGATACCCTGACATGTTTGTTTTCGTTTTTCTGAGGTTTTGTGTTTAAATCGTGTTGATGAATTGGTTGCGAGATTTAATTTTATCAGCGTGTATGTAATGTGTGTATATATAGGGGATCTGTGGAGAGTTATCTAGAAATTTGACTTGTGAAATCACAAGGAAGGTCACACACAATTAATGGAGCGCGTAAACGTGTCACGGTGTATGTATATAACTCTAATCTCTCTATATACATGTGGATTGATGCTTCCGTTTGCCTCTTTATGCGGCGAATTTGTATTTTCATCGTATCGACTTGTTTTTTGATTTTTAGTGAATTTATTTATGAATTGACTTTGTATAATTATTTGAATTTGAGAGAAAATGCAATTTCCCGATTATTTTCTGCAAGTGGATTGGATACTAGTGGGAGTAATTTTATAGTCAAATTCAAACACTTCACTTTTTGTTAATACATTTTATTGTTCCGTTGACCTTCCACCAATTTTTACGAGACTATTTCAATATTCCTCCTCCTGTCTCAGTTTTATCGATCTTGCAAGCATTTTACATAATTAAATAGACCCAATTTTAACCAAAATATTTCCTATAATATATACTCAGAAGCTATTACAAAAATATATTACTAGAAAGTTGAATTTATATTTTTTCTACTTTAATATATATATATTTAAATTTTTCAATATCATAAAATAATTAATTATAATAAAAATTGAGTTAATTTGACTGAAAAAATAAAAAACAACACACATAAACTGAAACAAAAATAATGATATTTGTTCCGCTATCCCTTGCAGGAGCGAAACTATAACGTCTCGTGATTTTTTGCATTCGATCTCTTCCATTAATTTTTTACCACGTGTGGTTCTAGCATAAAAAAAATACTTAATAAATGCAGCGGAGAACTTGAGAACTTAACCTCGGCATCTAGTCGTCGACAACGTAACAGCTTCGTCCAGTGTCTTGTTTTGAATTTACCAGGGATGTAAAAGGCCAACTGACTAGTAATTTTTCATTGATGTGTGTTTGACTTCTTTTTGCCTTTTATAAATTCTAAAAATAGGTTGCGGCTTTTGTTTACACATGTATAATAATTAGAAATTACTATTCAATCTAAAATAAAAGACGTTTTATTTCTGGTCAAGTTCATCACTGAAGTTTAAGGCTGTATTTGGATAGGGGTTGGGCTGGGCTGGGCTGGGTTGGGGCTGATGAAATCCTGTTTGGGGAATTGGATTTGCTGGATGTCGTATAGGAGGTTGGAGAGGGTTGCTTCCCAATCGAAAAGTTAACAATTTCCAACATCCCAAATTGGGGTGTTTTGTGGCAGCGTATTTTTTTGACTTAATTGCAGATTGTATACCTGAAGTATAATATAATTGCACGGAGTTGTCTAAATTAAATATTTAGCCAGTTTAATGGCTAATTTTTTTAAAAAAAATCGAAGGGGCTCTGTGTCCTCTCCGTCATCTCGTACTTAACGGCGTTAGGATTGTAATCAGGGAAGCATGGGTAAAATAGTAATATCATCGATGTAAGATGTGGCCTTTATCATACACATTTTCCCTACAATTGCAAGTATAGTGATTTTAGTCTCCCTCATCTCTCTCTTCTCAGGCGATAAAAATCCTAGAATTGCAGAGTTTCGATCAGGACGATATGAGTTGGTATATGAGACTGAAGGAAGATGCTGAGGTCTACAAGCCGCGGGAATGCCCTGATTATCGTGGTATGCTTCATAAGCCCTTGCATGTATACTTTTTCATATTATTTTTTTATGAGTTTATTTAGGCATTTTTGATTCCTTGATTTCGGGTTTTATGCTTGAAATTTAGGGTTTTATTTGATGGTAACTGATTGTTGCAAAAAATAGGGTTTTCAACTGATTGGTAACTTTGATTATAATTGTAACTGATGGTAACTGATTGTTGTACATTTAAGGTTTTATAATTGTATATGTATATTCTTTTTTTTTTGCCTTAATTGTGTATTTGTTATATATAAATTTTGTATCTGTATATGAATAAATGTGCAGAAATAGAGTTCTTTTCAATTAAATTATACCATGGTGGAGAAATGAAGGAGAAACCCAAATGTTATGTTGGGGGTAGTATAGATTATTTTGATTACTGTGATGCCGATCATATGAGTTTAATAGAAATAGGTCATATGCTTAAAGAGGTTGGGGAAGTTGGGGGTTATTCTAAAATATGGTATAGGTTGCCTGGTACTGATATGGAAAGGGGTTGTGCTGAGCTAGATAATGATGACGAAGTCATGCTAATGTGCACTTTAATGCCAAAGGCTAGATATGTTGACATATTTGTGTCAACAGTCCCTCCTTTACGTGTATCGCAACCAGATGAAAAAGTAGTGTGGGAAAATGAGACACCAACACAAGCTGAGAATTACACACAAGATGTGGAGGTTGGGTACGCAGATGAGAATGTTAGGCCAGAATTACCTGAAATTGAGTATACTATTGCAGAATACCCTAGGCCAGATGAGCATTGGACCAACTTTGATTTTGGTTTTAGCACACAAGTTGAGATTAACCAAGAAGAGGAGCTTAGAGAATTTGAGGGTTTGGAAAAAGATTTCTCTGATCCATTAGATACAGATGATGATGATTCTGAGTGGGATGGATATGAAGATGATAGTGATGGGGAGTCATTTCATTCTGACAGCAACAATAAGGATGAAAGTGATGATGAGTTAATATTTGATAATAATGTGGATGAACTGAAGAACATGCATTTTCAGGATAAAGGTAAAACAGTAGAGGAGGAGGATGATGCTTCAACTGTGTATGCTGAATCTGATGAAGAGGGAATTGCTGCCAATTCAACTGATGAGGAGGTTGAAGTCACATATCATGTGTTTAATCCAGATGTTGACATGGTGAGGCCTGTATTTGAAGTTGGATTGTGTTTTAAGGATTCAAAGACATTCAGGCAAGCTGTAAAGAAACATGTCATACTAGAAAGAAGGCCAATCATCAACTGCAGGAATTTTGGTAAAAAGGTTCAGTACATCTGTGAAAAACCCTGTAAGTGGAGGATTTATGCATCTCCAAAGGGTAGGTCAACAACTTATCAGATCAAAACCTACATCAAGGAACATACTTGTATTCCAACTTTCAATCAGAAACAGATTAACTCTAAGTGGCTAGCTGATTATTATGAGCAAGATATACGCATGAATCCTACCTGGCCTATTAGTGCATTTCACAAGAAAATTGTGAATGAACTGAAATGTCATGTCAGCAAACATGCAATTTATAGGGCAAAGACAAGAGCCCTTGTGAAGATTAATGGGACTCATGCGGATCAGTACAAAATATTGTGGAAATATGCTTATGCAATAAGAAATGTGCTCCCTGAAAGTACTGTGAAGATATTGACTGAAGATCCTGAGCCTGGTGAACAAAGGGGTAGATTTTTGAGATTTTATGTATGTCTTGGACCATTATAGAAGGCATTTACTGAGAATTGTAGGAAGATTGTAAGGCTTGATGGGTGCCACCTAAAAGGACCCTATGGTGGTCAGCTTCTGGCAGCAGTGGGGGTAGATGCCAATGATGGCATGTACCCTATTTCCTGGGGGGTTGTTGAGTCTGAAATAACTGATTCTTGGACTTGTTTTCTTCAATATTTAAGTCAAGATTTAAAAATTGCTAATGATAGAGAGTGGGCCTTCATATCAGATAGACAGAAGGTATGTTCCTCTCTTTTAATATTTTTATTATTTACTTGCATTAAATTCCCAACCTACCATTATCAGATAGACAAAGGTGAAGTGTGGCACTTGTGGGAAAGAAGGTCATAATACAAGGATCTGTGGAAAGAAGGTAAAGTCATTTCAGTTTATGTTTGAGTTAAAATTGAATTATACCTGTGGAAAGAAGGTATAATTTTGCTTCACTTTAATGTTTCCAGAAGAGAAGCACCACTGCAACTCCAATAGGCCAAAGCAACCAGGGTCAGGAAGAACATCAAACTTTAACAACCACTTTAACCAGAGGAAAAGTAGCACAAAAGGAAAAAACTCCAGTAGCTGAAGATTCTGATTTTCAGGAACCAAGCTCAAAAAGGAGTAAGGCACAACACATCAAACCTCCATCTGTTCAAACAAGTAGAGGAGTAACTCCACCAAACCAAACTTCTAAGACTCTAAAGAAGTTAAAGGCTGCAGCAAAAAGGAGTAACAGAGCTGCTTCTAAACAAGGAAATGGTGTTAAGAAAGCACCTTGGAAAATCTAGACTTAAGTCATTATCAACTTGATTATCTTCAACTAGTATTATGTTCAACTAATATTATGTTCAAACTTGATTATCTAGACTTAACCTTGCATCAGTAGTAGTATTTTCAAACTTGATTATCTACTTTTGTTGAGACAGTAGTGGTATGTTGTACCACTTGGTAACTTGGACATCTTTTGAATGGTATTGCAAGGATAATTTGACATCTTTTTATTGTTATCGCACTGATTTATTAATCTTCATTTGATCATACAGAATTAATCGCAAACTCATTACAAAAGTACATAAAATAATGTAGAGCAAGTGGTCATTAGAATGAAGACATGAAAGACATTACATCGACTTTAGGAGCTATTACAATGAAGACATTACATCGACTGTCAATTCATTTTTCACGGAATACACCATAAACAAATACCAGAGCTAGACCAAAAAACAAATATTTCCACTTCATTGCTTCTTTCTTCCAAAACTTCACTTCTTCTTCATGAAGTACAAAAATTTTCTTCTCTTCATCAATTCTTCGAAGTGATAAGTGGCATTTTATACCACTTAGAACGTCTTAAAATGGCTTAAATTGGTGTCTTGAAATCAAGTATTTTGTGTATTTGATGCGTTTTTCTAGTGTTTATGCATTTTAGGGTATTAGTTGCATTTCGGAGAAGGAATCATCAAGAATAAGCCTTGGCATGTGTTCACCATTGCGAGAGGAAAAGAACGGGCAGATTACGGCGAAGAAACGGAGTAAACCTGGAAATTTTCCAGTAGGGTCCTGCGCGCCCGCGCAGCAATGCTGAGCGGCCGCGCAGCAGCCTTGCGCGCCCGCGCAGAAATGCTGAGCGGCCGCGCAGGGTCGGGGAAAAAACTGAATTATTTTAGACTTCTACTTCTGTTTGGCTTCCAACTTCTATGTAATCTGAGTTTTATGGGACTATTATATAGGTAGATTTGAGACGTTTTTCACATAGTATTAAGAGGAGATTATGTTTTAGATTGTGTTTTGCAAGAAGCGAAGGAGATAAGGAAGAAGACCGATTTAGCACACCGCAACGAAGAGGAAGCATATATTCTTGTGATTCTTGTTTCGTTGTAACGTTGGATGCTAGTTTTCTTGCTTTGACTTATTTACTCTTGTGACGTACTCTGTTTAAATATAATTAGTTTAGTTGTTATTTTCTTGTGTTTGTTTATCATGATTTCATATGAGCCCATGATGGCGATAAGTTCTATTATGGGCTAATCGTGATCATGGGGTTGCAACGGATTTATTATGGAATTCTTTAGTTAATTGTTTAATACTTTAGTATGTGATGATTGCATGATATCTAGTATTGGTTGTGCGTATTCGTCTTATGTGCGTCGCGAACATATAAGATAGGGTGTTAATCTCTTGTGAAGCGACGGTGGATCTTGAGATTTAGAACTTGCCATGCTAGCATAGGTTCATGTACGTTGTGCATGATTAGTGGGTAACTCTAACAGTTTTATTTGCCCTATATAATCAAAAAGGAATAATTTGTGCTTAAATCGTTGTGTTGTCAATTTCTGTAGACATATAGGAACTCAACATAATTGATGATTATTCAACTTCTATCTTAATTGTGGATGCTTGATAGAATGGTATTAGTACAATGAAAGTTGGCTTTTATCAGTTTCGTGTTATTCGATTAATATCATCACTGTCACATGCTAAAGGTAATAATAATGGCTATAGACGGAAGTAATAATGAAGTTGTGATCTCATGAGTGTTTTATTATTGATAAATTGAAGTGTTAGTTAAGTGGTTAATTAAGTAGTTAATTATAGTTAATATTTAATCAACAATTTTAAGTGTTATCTTAACATTGAGAAGTAATCATACATTGGTGAGTGAGTTTAATTAGACAATAACTTAGTCTGAGTCTCTGAGGGAACGAACTAGAAAGTATTCTATATTACTTGCGAACGCGTATATTTGCGTGAATATTAGTGCGTGATTTCGCCCTAACAAGTTTTTGGCGCCGCTGCCGGGGACTCGGCGTATTTGTTTAGTTTATGTACTTACCATCATTGGTCATTAGGACTCGGTGATTAGGACGTAGTAGTTAATTACTCTTTTCGGTTGTGTTTCAGGTACTTTAGCAAACGTTTATGCAAACTCGTTCTCGTGCTCGCAAGAGGACCTTAGATACAGCTGAGGAGAAAGACGAAGTTCTTGATACACCGGAGAAGTTAGATTTTGAGGATTCGGATTCAGGAACTGAGCAGAAAGAACCAGTAAACATGGAAGATCGTATTGTTCAAGCTGATCCAGCTCTTATGGATTTTTCTCGGCCTAAAATTGATGACATTCAGTCAAGCATCCTTCATCCGGCTATTCAAGCTAACACCTTTGAAATCAAGCCGGGCACTATTCAGATGGTGCAGAATTCTGTTTCTTTTGGAGGAGCGGCAACTGAAGACCCCAACATGCACATAAGGAATTTTGTCGAGATCTGCAGCACTTTTAAGTATAATGGCGTGACGGATGAGGCTATCAAGTTGAGGCTTTTCCCATTCTCACTGAGGGATAAGGCTAAAGACTGGTTACATTCTGAACCAGCTGGGTCAATCACTACGTGGCAAGATCTTGCGCAAAAGTTTATGGTGAAGTTTTATCCAATGGCAAAGACTGCTGCTATGAGGAGTGCTCTTACTCAATTTGCGCAGCAACCTACAGAATCTATGTGCGGGGCTTGGGAACGCTACAAGGAAATGTTGAGAAAATGTCCACATCATGGAATGCCGGATTGGATGGTAATCACTGGTTTTTATAATGGTTTGGGAGCCCAATCTCGGCCCATGCTCGATGCAGCAGCTGGAGGCGCCTTATGGGCTAAAAGCTATACTGAGGCGTATAATCTTATCGAGACGATGGCTGCAAATGAGCATCAAAACCTAACTTAGAGGATGACGTCAGGCAAGGTAGTAGGTATTCTGGAAGTTGTTGCAGCCACCGCTATTGCAGCCCAGCTCCAAGCGCTATCAATGAAGGGTGATTCTCTGGCTACGTATGGAGTTAATCAAATAGCTATGGTTTGTGAGCTTTGTGCAGGTTCTCATGCTACGGATCAGTATTCTCTTGTCAATGAATCTGTTCAGTATGTGAATAATTATCAGCGACAACAGCAGCCTGTGCCAGCGACCTATCATCCTAACAACAGAAATCATCCAAATTTCAACTGGGGAAATAATCAGAATGCTATTCAGCCACCATATCAGCAAGGAGTAAGTAAACAGTTTAACCCACCTGGATTCCAGCAACCACAGCAGTATGCTACAAGGCAATCATATCCTCAACAGGGAAGTGCAGCTGCACCTACTAGTGCTGATTTTGAGGAACTTAAGCTGTTGTGCAAGAGTCAGGCGGTTTCTATCAAGACCTTGGAAAATTAAATCGGTCAATTAGCCAATGCAGTGCTCAATCATCAACCTGGCACTCTTCCCAGTGACACGGAAGTACCAGGCAGGAAGGAAGCCAAAGAGCAAGTCAAGGCTATTACCTTAAGGTCTGGAAAAGTAGCTGATGCTGAAAAGGCAAAAGAAGTCAAAGTTGAAGTTAGGGATGAAGAATCTAAGCAAAAGGAGAAAGCGGTGGAACCAAGGAAGAGTACTGTTGAACACACTCTGCCTGAGGCTAATATAGGGGAGAAACAGCTCTATCCTCCACCACCTTTTCCTAAGAGATTGCAGCAACAAAAGCTGGATAGACAGTTCGGGAAGTTTCTGGAGGTGTTCAAGAAACTTCACATCAATATACCTTTCGCCGAGGCTCTGGAACAAATGCCTAGTTATGCGAAGTTTATGAAGACTATTCTTTCAAGGAAGGTGAAACTGGATGACCTTGAAACCGTTGCTCTCACGGAAGAATGCAGCGCTGTTCTGCAGCAAAAGTTACCACCAAAACTGAAAGATCCAGGAAGCTTCACCATTCCTTGCACCATTGGCAATCTAACTTTTGACAAGTGCCTTTGTGATTTGGGAGCAAGCATTAATCTGATGCCCTTGTCGATCTTTAAAAAGCTGGATCTGCCTGATCCAAAAACCACATACATGTCGCTACAATTGGCTGACCGTTCCATTACTTACCCAAGGGGCATAGTTGAGGATGTACTTGTCAAGGTGGATAAGCTCTTCTTTCCTGCAGATTTTGTAATTCTGGATTTTGAGGAAGATAAGAAGATTCCCATAATCTTGGGGAGGCCTTTCTTGGCTACTGGCCGTACCTTGATAGATGTGCAAAAAGGGGAACTTACTATGCGGGTCCAAGATCAGGATGTGACCTTCAACGTATTCAAGGTAATGAAATTCCCTACAGAAGATGAGGAGTGTTTAAAAGTGGATGTGATTGATTCCGTAGTTACTTCGGAACTCGATCACATGCTAATGTCTGATGCATTGGAAAAGGCCTTAGTGGGGGATTTTGACAGCGATGATGAAGATAGCAACGAGCAATTACAATATCTGAACGCTTCTCCATGGAAGCGAAAGCTCGACATACCATTTGAATCTCTTGGTACTTCTGACCTTAAGAATGCTGAAGGGAAGCTCAAACCATCAATAGAGGAAGCACCTACCTTGGAGCTTAAACCATTACCTGAACACTTGAGGTATACTTTTTTAGGTGATTCATCTACGTTACCTGTTATTATTTCAGCTGACCTTTCAGGTAGTGAGGAAGATAAGCTCTTAAGGATTTTGAGAGAATTCAAATCGGCTATAGGATGGACCATAGTAGACATCAAGGGGATAAGTCCTTCATATTGTATGCATAAAATTCTGCTAGAGGAAGGAAGTAAGCCAACTGTGGAACAGCAACGAAGACTGAACCCGATCATGAAGGAGGTGGTGAAGAAAGAAATTCTGAAATGGCTAGATGTAGGCATCATTTATCCTATTTCTGACAGCTCGTGGGTGAGCCCCGTGCAATGTGTACCTAAGAAAGGAGGTATCACTGTGGTCGCAAATGAAAAGAATGAGCTCATCCCTACTCGAACAGTTACAGGATGGAGAGTATGCATGGATTATAGAAAATTGAACAAAGCCACAAGGAAGGATCACTTCCCTCTCCCATTCATTGATCAAATGCTTGACAGATTGGCGGGACATGAGTATTTTTATCTTCTGGATGGTTATTCCGGGTATAATCAGATTTGTATTGCACCAGAGGATCAGGAAAAGACTACCTTCACTTGTCCATTTGGCACATTTGCTTTTCGTAGAGTTTCGTTTGGGTTATGTGGCGCCCCGGCCACCTTTCAGAGATGTATGATGGCTATATTCTCTGACATGATTGGAAATAACGTCGAAGTGTTCATGGATGACTTCTCCGTCTTTGGACACTCATATGATGAATGTTTGAATAATCTGCGCGCCGTACTCAAAAGATGCGTGGAAACTAATTCGGTACTTAATTGGGAGAAATGTCATTTTATGGTGCGTGAAGGCATTATCCTTGGGCATAAGGTCTCTAGCAAAGGTCTGGAGGTGGACAAGGCCAAGGTGGGAGTCATTGAAAATCTTCCCCCACCTAATTCGGTGAAAGGAATCCGTAGTTTTCTCGGTCATGCGGGTTTTTATCGGCGATTCATCAAGGACTTTTCAAAGATATCTAAGCCGTTGTGCAATTTACTTGAGAAAGATGTGCCTTTTAAATTTGATGATGAATGTTTGGCAGCATTCGAAACTCTCAAGGAGAGTTTGATCACGGCACCAGTTATTATAGCACCAGATTGGACAGAACCGTTTGAGATGATGTGTGATGCGAGTGATTATGCGGTAGGTGCAGTTCTGGGACAGCGCAAGAAAAATCTCTTCCATGTGGTCTACTATGCGAGTAAAACTTTAAATGGGGCCCAATTGAACTACACCACTACTGAGAAGGGGCTTTTGGCTATAGTCTTTGGCTTTGAGAAATTTCGATCTTATCTGCTTGGTACGAAAGTGACAGTATTCACTGATCATGCAGCTATTCGCTATCTGATTTCTAAGAAGGATTCGAAGCCGAGACTCATTCGTTGGGTGCTTTTACTTCAAGAATTTGAGTTAGAGATCAAAGATAGAAAAGGTACTGAGAATCAAGTAGCTGACCATCTCTCTAGGTTGGAGAATCCCGATTCTACTTCACAAGATAGAACGTTAATCAATGAATCTTTTCCGGATGAGCAGTTGTTTGCAATTCAGGAGGAAGAACCATGGTTTGCAGATATTGTAAACTATCTTGTCAGCAATATAATGCCTCCTAATTTGACATCCACGTAAAAGAAGAAGTTTCTGCATGAGGTGAAGTGGTATATGTGGGATGAACCATATTTGTTTAGACAGGGAGCTGACCAGATCATCAGGAGATGTATCCCGTTCTGTGAGACGGAGGGGATATTACGAGACTGCCATTCCACGGTTTATGGTGGACACTATGGAGGTGAGAAGACGGCAGCTCGTATTCTGCAAGCAGGTTTTTTCTGGCCTACCTTGTTCAAGGATGCTCATCAGTTTGTTTTAAGGTGTGATCGTTGCCAAAGAGTGGGAAATTTGTCAAGGAAGTATGAGATGCCATTAAATGTGATGCTTGAAGTCGAGGTCTTTGATGTATGGGGAATCGATTTCATGGGGCCTTTTATCTCGTCTTGCAATAATCAGTACATCTTGCTGGCAGTCGATTATGTCTCAAAATGGGTCGAAGTTAAAGCTTTACCGACAAATGATGCAAAGGCAGTGCTAAATTTTCTTCATAAGCAAATTTTCACAAGGTTTGGAACACCTCGGGTAATCATAAGTGATGAAGGATCGCATTTTTACAACCGTAAGTTCACTTCTATGATGCAGCGTTATAATGTGAATCATCGAGTAGCTACTGCCTATCATCCGCAAACAAATGGTCAAGCGGAAGTGTCTAACAGAGAGATAAAGCGCATTCTAGAGAAGGTTGTTTGTCCATCAAGGAAGGATTGGTCTTTAAAGCTCGATGAAGCTGTTTGGGCTTACAGAACAGCATACAAACCTCCACTTGGGATGTCACCGTTTCAGTTGGTGTACGGTAAGGGATGTCATCTACCGGCGGAGCTTGAGCATAAGGCCTACTGGGCATTGAAGAAATTGAACCTGGATTTAGATGCAGCTGGTAAGAAAAGAATGCTTCAGCTTAATGAACTTGATGAATTTCGACTTCAAGCGTACGAGAATAACAAAATGTATAAGGAAAAGGTGAAGAGGTGGCACGATAGGAAGCTACATCCTAAGTTATTTGTGCCAGGGCAACAAGTTCTGTTATTCAACTCTCGGCTCCGACTTTTTCCTGGGAAGTTGAAATCAAGGTGGTCTGGACCTTTTATTGTCAAAACTGTGTTTCCACATGGAGCGGTGGAAATTTTTGAGAATGATTCGGACCAAGCATTCAAGGTTAGCGGTCAGCGGTTGAAGGACTACTATGGGGACATGGCAAACCGAGAGGTGGTTAGTGCCATGTTGTTGATTACATGAGAAAGGTACGGAACGTCAAGCTAATGACGAAAAAGAAGCGCTGCGTGGGAGGCAACCCATGAATTGTTGTTACAGGAACCCTTAGAAGTTAATAACCTATCCAAAAACACAAAAAAATCAGAAAACAGGGGCTGAAAAAAAAAATTCCAGAGACCCTCTGCGCGCCCGCGCAGCTATGCTGAGCGGCCGCGCCTGCGCAGAAATGCTGAGCGGCCGCGCAGGGGTCGAGTTCCAGAAATTTTTTTTACAGTTCAGAAAAAAAAAACAAAAACACACAAAAAAACCCATCACAGCCCATAAACCCACGAATTTTTTTCCCATTACCCCATGATTTTATCCCTCAACCCCACTCCTAATCTAATTTAACCTACTCCACACCCTATATATACATACACCTATCCCACATATCTCCCACAAACTTCCTACACTTAAACCCTCGCATAAACATCAAAAATCAGTTCTTACACACTTTTATTCACAAATCAATGGCACCCAAGAGAGCACGCACTATTGACAGCAGCAGCACAGTTCCTACTGCTGATTCATCAAGGGGTACTGCTGCAAGGCCTCAGTTAACTGACAGAGCTGCGGAGGAGGAGTACACTAGGCTGTTGGGGAAGCCGATTCTGAAGGAGAGGGGGTTTTTACCATCAGGGAGGGATGGTGAGTTGTTGCCCATGATTGCAGAGAAGGGGTGGATAGCTTTTTGTGAGTCACCCGAAGCAGTACCGATGAGTGTTGTTAGCGAGTTCTACGTGAAGGCTGAAAAGAATGGGTTTTCTGTAGTTCGTGGGCTGACGGTTGATTATCATCCTGCGACGATTCGCCGTGTGATTGGACAGCGAGAAAGGAAGCCCAAGGAGGAGAACTGGAATGAAAAGACTGCTGAGGACTTTGACTTGAATTTGATTTGTGCGACTCTCTGTCGACCGGGCACAGTTTGGAACCGCAGTACAGCCAATAATGAGTATCGTCACTTTCCGGCGATCGCCATGAACAGGTATGCCCGTGCATGGAATGCATTTATATGTGCTAATATTTTGCCTTCTTCACATGCACACGAGGTCACAGTTGAGAGAGCACAGTTGTTGTGGGGAATTCTGAATGAGGAATACTATGTGGACCTTGGTGAGTTTATCTACCAAGGAATTCTGAAGTTTTTGAGGGGAGCAAAGCATATGAACATCCCTTATGCATCCACGGTTACAAAGCTATGCCGAGCAGTAGGAGTGAACTGGCCGGCTCATGAGCACCAGCAGCTCCGATAGATTCTGGCACTCTGAATGGGATGCAGGAGTGGACCGGTGGTGAGCCTGAGGAGCATGGGCTGGGTTATCGTCTTCCAGGAGGGCGTCCAGCACGAGGTGCTACTATGGCCAGGCCAGGGCGTGGTGAGGCTAGTTCTTCGAGAGCTCAGGAGGGTGCTGGGATGGGTGATGCCCAGTATAGGAGGCTTTCACGGCGGATGGATGCCATGTATGAGACGCAGAGCAGGTTTGCTCAGGAGCTCACCCTTGCGTTAGGGACTGCTTTTCGAGGCCTTGGAGCTGATATCCAGTGGCCAGTTTTTGGTGAGGACTCTGCATACCCGCCGCCTGATACTCCACCCACTGAGGGTGATGATGATGATGACTCCGAGTAGGTATACCCTGTGTTCCTTTCTACTACCTTCACTGGGGACAGTGAAGATTTTAAGTTTGGGGGTGGTAGTTAAGGAATATTTTGTGTGTGTCATATAGCTGCATATTCATGATAGTTAGTTCATATAGTTGCATAATTTTTGTCATATAGTTTTTTTTTATATATAGCTTTATTTGTTTGTCATATCATATAGCTCATGCATATACCATGATCCCTTTTGCAATAATTTTTCGACTGAATTGTGATATTGATACGAGTGTAGTGATAGCATTAAAGTGATATTAAGTTGTGTAGGTTGGTATGCATGCTAGAAGCACTTGTATTGTCACTAAGTCTTAGAGAATGCTTAAGGACTAGATTGTTGTTATGATCTGATTATTTTCGAGGATAATCTATTTATTATGCTTAGAATTGGATAATAGGTTCTTAGTGGTAAAGGCATGAAAAAGAAAAAAAAATGGAGTAAAAATGGAATTTGTTGCTAGTGGTGGCTAGGCGTCAAATGGCTAGTAGCCGGCTCGCATGTTATGCGAGTAGTCTAGGGTTGAGCAAGATGGAGCGAAACGCACTTGCTCAGAGTTATTAAAAAAAAAAAATTGCATAATTGATCAAGAGTGGGCTCTTTGGTATTCGAGTTATTAAGTTCTTAGGGGACTTTGTGCCTAGTGACCTAAGGCTTTTAGAGTCTGGGATCCGCTAACCTAACGCTCGTTACATGGATACCATTGTATAAGTCTTTTGTGGACCTCACTCATTGCACGGTCAAATAAGCATTTGAGTTGTAAATAAAAAGCACGATTCCGTAGTAAGCTCCAGAGTTCTTGTAGTGTTGTATACCACTTTGTGCCTAGAATTTTTATTCTTTGTATAATCGTAGGATTGTTTTGAGGATAGTCTAGTCATAGTAATTGGTCTAGTTCCAAAGCATATCTGTTAAGCATTTGCACACACCACGTTTCTGGCGGTATGTCCGTTTGCATGAGTTTATTGATCTTTAGTGTCTAACTGCATTCGTTGAGACGTGGCAATTTGGTTGGTTAATTGTAGTAAGGGGGATCGTTGCATTTTCATATAGATTGCATTCATGCATATTTTTATTTGTTTTTGAGTCTGTGACGCTTGAGGACAAGCATCGATTTAAGTTTGGGGGTGTGATAAGTGGCATTTTATACCACTTAGAATGTCTTAAAATGGCTTAAATTGGTGTCTTGAAATCAAGTATTTTGTGTATTTGATGCATTTTTCTAGTGTTTATGCATTTCAGGGTATTAGTTGCATTTCGGAGAAGGAATCATCAAGAATAAGCCTTGGCATGTGTTCACCATTGCGAGAGGAAAAGAACGGGCAGATTACGGCGAAGAAACGGAGTAAACCTGGAAATTTTCCGGTAGGGTCCTGCGCGCCCGCGCAGTAATGCTGAGCGGCCGCGCAGCAGCCTTGCGCGCCAGCGCAGAAATGCTGAGCGGCCGCGCAGGGTCGGGGAAAAAACTGAATTATTTTAGACTTCTACTTCTGTTTGGCTTCCAACTTCTATGTAATCTGAGTTTTATGGGACTATTATATAGGTAGATTTGAGACGTTTTTCACAAAGTATTAAGAGGAGATTATGTTTTAGATTGTGTTTTGCAAGAAGCGAAGGAGATAAGGAAGAAGACCGATTTAGCACACCGCAACGAAGAGGAAGCATATATTCTTGTGATTCTTGTTTCGTTGTAACGTTGGATGCTAGTTTTCTTGCTTTGACTTATTTACTCTTGTGACGTACTCTGTTTAAATATAATTAGTTTAGTTGTTATTTTCTTGTGTTTGTTTATCATGATTTCATATGAACCCATGATGGCGATAAGTTCTATTATGGGCTAATCGTGATCATGGGGTTGCAACGGATTTATTATGGAATTCTTTAGTTAATTGTTTAATACTTTAGTATGTGATGATTGCATGATATCTAGTATTGGTTGTGCGTATTCGTCTTATGTGCGTCGCGAACATATAAGATAGGGTGTTAATCTCTTGTGAAGCGACGGTGGATCTTGAGATTTAGAACTTGCCATGCTAGCATAGGTTCATGTACGTCGTGCATGATTAGTGGGTAACTCTAACAGTTTTATTTGCCCTATGTAATCAAAAAGGAATAACTTGTGCTTAAATCGTTGTGTTGTCAATTTCTGTAGACATATAGGAACTCAACATAATTGATTACTATTCAACTTCTATCTTAATTGTGGATGTTTGATAGAATGGTATTAGTACAATGAAAGTTGGCTTTTATCAGTTTCGTGTTATTCGATTAATATCATCACTGTCACATGCTAAAGGTAATAACAATGGCTATAGACGGAAGTAATAATGAAGTTGTGATCTCATGAGTGTTTTATTATTGATAAATTGAAGTGTTAGTTAAGTGGTTAATTAAGTAGTTAATTATAGTTAATATTTAATCAACAATTTTAAGTGTTATCTTAACATTGAGAAGTAATCATACATTGGTGAGTGAGTTTAATTAGACAATAACTTAGTCTGAGTCTCTGAGGGAACGAACTAGAAAGTATTCTATATTACTTGCGAACGCGTATACTTGCGTGAATATTAGTGCGTGATTTCGCCCTAACACGAAGCCTCCTTAACAACCCGACAATCACCCCTTTACTTTGATTGCAAAATGGAGCATCAACCCACCTAAAAAATCCACAACCATTTTCACCTTCAACACAACCTAAAAACCTTCTGTCAGCGTTGGCATCTGTCCAAGCTGTCCTTTCCACCGCCCATCTTCCACATAAACAGATATTTGCCATCAATATTTGAGTATTTTTCTTCAATCTTTGTTTACAATGCACCTGCTACAAGCTGTTGATTTTATACACACAATATATCCGTTCAAATATGTATAGACGGATATACCCTTGGCTCTGTTAAGACTTCACGGTGAAAGTCACGGAGAGGACGCGGAGCCCCTTCGATATAAAAAAAAATTAGCCATTAAACTGGCTAAATATTTAATTTAGACAACTCCGTGCAATTATATTATACTTCAGGTATATAATCTGCAATTAAGTCTATTTTTTTACAACTCAATCGATATTACTTTCTCTCTCATATTTTCTCTCTCTTCTCTTTAACTGCTCTCTCCTCCCTCTTCCTCTCTCCCCCTCTCCTCTCACTTCCTCTTTCTCTCCCAACTTTAACACAATAAATACAAATAAATTGAATTCTTTCTTCTATGTAATTTTTATTTTGCATGAATTTAAATTTGAAATTTTCTTAGGTAGCGTTTTTAAATATTGATTTCTTTGATTTCAATTCTAGAATTTGAAATCTGAAATTTAAATTTCAAATTTTTTGTTTGGAAATTCAAGAAATTGAATTTCAAAACTTTATTTTTAGGGTTTTTCTAAAACTTGAAATATTTTTTTTATTTTTTTCGGAGAATTGAAATATTAATTTTAATTATATATATTCCAAGATAAATTGCCGTAAAAAAATCCTTGAAAAAATTTTCGAAAAACGATCCTTGATAAAATTTTTGAAAAATTTCTTGGTGAAAAAGTTCTCGTAAAACATTTTTCCAGAAATTTTTCGTTATAGAAAAATATCCTATAAACATTTTCATCCAGAAAAAAGTTTTCACGAAATTTTTTTCTGGAAAATATTTCTCGGGAAAAAATTCTAGAGAAAAGTTTCACGGGAAAAAATTTCTAAGAAAACGTTTTTGGAAAAAAATCCACGAGAAAAAAATCCCGAGATTTGTTTATGGAGGAAAATTTTCCTAAGAAAAAGTTCTCGGGAAAAATGGCTCAAGAAAAAATTCCCGAGAAAAGTTTCTCGAGAAAAAAATTACAATTTCGGTAAAAAAGTTCTCGAAAAGTGTTAGATATATTTGTGATGTCATGTCTAATATAATTTGTGTTTAGTTTCCAGATCTTACTTAACAGGACAAATCAGGACTTAACTGGAAATCAGTACTTATACTGAATTCAGAACTTAAATTACGAGGACTTAAGTTATCAGGAGATATTTATCAGGAGATAATATCAGGACTTAAGGAGACTTTCAGATAAGGAAGGCGGCTGATTTAAAGGAAAGAAGATCAAGACAAACATAAGAAGAGATATGCATGGAGAAGAATTCTATAAATAATAGAATACTTGGAAGAAAAGATAACTAGTTGATATATATTTGGAAGCAGAATTATATTCGATATCAATTAGAAGATTATCTTGTAACTGTGTAGTATATAAACACAGACATATGATTTACACTATATGTGTTATCTTAATCGAGATTATTATTCATTGTAACCCTAGCAGCTCTCGTGATAATTTGTTCATCACTGAGAGAGAACAGTTCTTTGTAACAGAGTTTATTGAGTTGAATAAAATCTGTGTTCTGTTACTTGAGTTCTTATATTCGATTTGATTGTAGTAAACACTGTATTCAACCCCCTTCTACAGTGTATGTCACCTAACAAGTGGTATCAGAGCAATATGTTAACATACATACAGTAAAGATCCAAAAACAATCATGTCTGAAAAAGCACAAACTCCAACCAAGCCCACCAAAACTGAAGAAACTCCAAAGACTCAAATCCATAGTCGATATGAGACTATTAGGGTTCCCATACTGAAACCTTTTGAGTATCCCATATGGAAGGTGAGGATGTCTATGTTTCTGGAAGCTACAGATCCAGAATACCTTGACAGAATTAATGAAGGACCACATAAGCCAACCAAGCTCTCTGTTGTAGTTGCAGATCATTCAGCACAGACTGTACCAAAGGAGAAAAGTGAATATACAGCTGAAGATATCTCATCTATTGTAAAGGATGCAAAGGTAAGACATTTACTGCATAGTACCATTGATAATGTCATGTCAAACAGGGTAATTAACTGCAAGACTGCAAAGGAGATATGGGATGCCTTGGAGACAAGATGCCAGGGAACTGATTCAATTAAGAAGAACACGATGACTATACTCACTCAAGAGTATGAGCACTTTGACTCAAAACTTGATGAGTCATTAACTGGTTTATATGATAGATTTGTCAAACTCTTTAATGATCTGTCACTAGTGGATAAGGAATATGATCTTGAAGATACTAATCTCAAATTCCTTTTAGCTATTCCTGAAAGTTGGGATTTGAAGGCCACAACTATAAGAGATAACTATGCTCTTGATGAAACTACTCTTGATGAAATTTATGGTATGCTCAAGACTCATGAACTTGAGATGGATCAAAGAAGCAAGAGGCATGGGAGAAAGTCAAGGACAGTTGCTCTTAAGGGTGAGGAGGAATCCCCTAAAGTGGCTATCTCAAAGAAAGGCAAAGGAAAGGCTCTCATCACAAAGTCTGATACTGAGTCATCAAATCCAGATAGTGATGAGGATTCAGAAACTGAAAGTCTATCTGAGATGGACCCTGATGAAGAGATGATGAAGCTGTGTGCTCTTATGGTGAAAGGAATCACAAAGATTGCATACAGGAAATTCAGAAGGGGAAAGAAGTTTTCCAGGAAAGGTGATAAGAAAGGTTTCAGAAAATCTGAAGACAAAGGAGGAAAGTCTGACAGAGGAGATTACTCAAATGTTAAATGCTACAACTGTGGTGAGAAAGGCCACATATCTCCTGATTGTAAGAAAGGAAAAAGTGACAAAGGCAAGGCTCTTGTCACAAAAAAGAAAAGCTGGACAGATACTTCAGCATCTGAAAGTGAGGTAAACTATGCTTTGATGGCAAATGCTGATAGCAGTTCTGAAACTGCTGAGTTAAGATATCTCAAACAACTTATGATTTTCATACTGATGATATTACTGAGTTGAGAAGATATCTTAAAACCATGTTCATTAGTTATAGAGATCAAACTTTAACATGTGAAAGATTAACTTCTGAAAATCTTACTTATAAAAAGAGGAATGATTATTTAGAAAAAGAGTTAGTTATGTTCCATCAAACTCAGAAAGATAGAGATGATGCTTTCTATGTTAGAGATGGAGTGCTTAAAATGAATGAATCTCTAAAAACTGAGTTAAAAAAGGAAAGAGAGATTATCAGGACTTGGACTAACTCTGGCAGAACAATTCAGAATTTGTTAAGTAGTGGAAACTGGAAAGAGGGCTTAGGTTATGGAGATGATAAGAATAATAAAGGAACCGTAGAAATTGAGACTATAGTTGTTAAACAAAAGTCTAAGGTAAATCCTGTTAAGTTTGTAGATGTAAAGTCTGATATTGATAAATCAGAAGTTAAAGATAAATTACCTTCTGACAAACCAAAATAGGATAAGCCAACTGAAGTTAACATAGGCTTAATGACAAAGAAGCAGCTTAAGCATAAGCTGAAAGATGTTAAGAATGTAAACAAGGTAAAGCCACCTACGAAAAATAGGAATGGAAAGGAAAGTGTGAATAAAAGCAATGATTATAAGCCTGTTCCTAATGCTCCTAGAAAGATATATTATAACTGAGGAAATTCTAACCATCTGGCTTCTTTTTGCAGGAAGAATAAGAACATAAACTCCGTACCTTCAAAATCAGGAGTTAAGAGTCAGTCTATTAGATATAAGCCACAAAATCCTTGTTTTCATTGTGGTAGTTTATGGCATTTCATTTATACTTGTAAGAAATATCATAGTTTGTGCTATGATTATTATCAAATAAAACCTTCTTTAAAGAAAGTTAGCATTATTCCTTCTAGTGTAAGTTCTGATGCAAAGTCTGATATTGTAAATTCTGATAAGAAAATTTTTAACATAAACTTTTATGTTAAATCCGCTGCACATGTTAACAAACTTAATAAGGCCAAAGGATCCAAGCAAGTCTGGGTCCTTAAAACTAATCATTAGTGGTCTTTGTGATTGCAGGGCAACAGGAAAAACATGGCAATATGGGAAAAACTCTAGGATATGGAAATATCAATCTTGTGAATGTCATCATTTAAAAAGTAGCTCTCGTCTCATGACTTAAACACAATCTGCTGAGTGTTAGTCAAATCTGTGACAAAGGTTATCATGTGGATTTCTTTGAAGAACACTGTGAAGTTGTAAGCAAATCTACAGGCAAAGTTGTTCTGAAAGGATACAGGCATGGTAACATTTATGAAGCCAAGTTTCAACAAGTTCTGATAGTTCTGGAATCTGTCTGTTAAGTAGAGCATCAATTGAAGAAAGTTAGGATTGGCACAAGAAACTCTCTCATTTAAAATTTCAGCAATATAAATGAACTAGTCAAGAAAGATCTTGTGAGAGGACTGTCAAAATCAGTATTTGCTCCTGATGGCCTTTGTGACTCATGTCAAAAGGCAAAACAAAGAAAATCTTCATTCAAGAGCAAGACTGAATCTTCAATTCTTGAGCCTTATCACCTACTATATGTTGATTTATTTGGTCCAGTCAATGTCATGTCTATTGCAAAGAAGAAATATGTTATGATCATAGTGGATGAGTTCACTAGATACACATGGGTGTATTTCTTGCACACAACAAGTGAAACTGCGTCTATATTGATTGATCATGTCAAACAACTGGATAAATTGGTTAAAGACTCTGTGAAAATCATAAGAAGTGATAATGGCACTGAGTTCAAAAATTTGATCATGGAAGAGTTCTGCAAAGACCAAGGAATTAAGCAGGAATTTTCTGCTCTCGGAACTCCACAGCAAAACGGAGTTGTTGAAAGAAAGAATAGAACTCTTATTGAAGCTGCACGAACTATGCTTGATCAAGCAAAGTTACCAACCTATTTTTAGGCTGAAGCTGTGCAAACTGCTTGTTTTACTCAGAATGCAACACTTATCAACAAGCATGGAAAGACACCATATGAGATGGTGAAGAAAAAGAAGCCAAATCTGAAGTATTTTCATGTATTTGGATGCAAGTATTTTGTTCTTAAGACTCATCCTAAACAACTATCTAAATTTGATCTAAAAGCTGATGAAGGAATTCTTGTTGGATATCCACTTTCCACAAAAGCCTTCAGAGTCTCCAATTTAAGAACAAGGGTTGTCATGGAATCTATCAATGTCTCTTTTGATGATAAGAAGATTACAGGACTTGAAGATTTCAATGATCATGACCAACTGAGATTTGAGAATGAAGTTTTAAATTCTGATACTGTAAATCCTGACAGTCTAAATCCTGATACTGCAAACTCTGATGGGTTAAACTCTGATATTATTGAAACTGTGGTGACTACGCCAAAGGAAAATATACCTGTGCAAGGGGAGCATATTGAAGATCCAACCACATCTCAAGAAGCATCAGAACCAAGAACAGACTCCTCAAGTTCTGATTCAATAAGTTCTGATGGGGCAAGTTCTGATATTCTGGACACTCAAATTCTGATTCATCAAGTTCTGATGGGACAAATTCTGATAATTCTGGAAACTCAAATTCTGAAGGATCCAACTCAGAGAGCATAATTTCAGGGAGAATATCAGAAAATGTTGATGGAGATAGCATGGATCATGAGGGAGCATCCAGTTCTAGAGATAACCTTCCTTCTGCAAGGAAGTGGACTAAAACACATATACCTGACTTGATTATTGGAGATCCTGAAACAGGTATAAGAACTAGAACAACAACATCAAATGAATGTCTCTATCACTCTTTTCTTTCTCAGACTAAACCAAAGAAAATGGAAGAAGCTCTTCAAGATGCTGATTGGGTGCAAGCAATGCAGGAAGAGTTAAATGAATTTGAAAGAAATAAAGTCTGGACCCTGGTGCCAAGACCAAAGAACGGATCTGTTGTTGGTACAAAGTGGGTGTTCAGAAACAAAACTGATAGTGATGGCATAATTACAAGAAATAAAGCAAGACTGGTTGCAAAAGGATATTCTCAACAGGAGGAAATTGATTATGATGAAACATTTGTACCAGTTGCTAGATTGGAAGCCATAAGTATATTTTTGGCTTATGCTGCTCACAAAAAGTTTACAGTCTTTCAAATGGATGTAAAAAGTGTTTTTCTTAATGGAGAATAGGAAGAAGAAATATATGTTGAACAACCTCCAGGTTTTGTAGATTCAAAATTTCCTCATCATGTCTACAGACTTGATAAAGCACTTTATGGCCTTAAGCAAGCTCCAAGAGCATGGTATGAGACATTAGCTTAGTTTCTTCTGGAAAGTGGATTTAACAGAGGGACTATTGACAAAACCTTATTCTATCTCAACCATGGAAAGAACTTACTTTTGGTATAGATATATGTTGATGATATCATTTTTGGTTCTACAAATGACAGACTTTGTAAAAGGTTTGTCAAGCTAATGCAGTCAAGATATCAAATGAGTATGATGGGAGAACTTAGCTATTTTCTGGGCCTTCAAGTCAAGGAGAATGAAGAAGGAACTTTTATTTGTCAATCTAAGTACACCATAAATTTGTTGAAGAAATTTGGAATGCCAGACTGTTCAATTGCATCCACTCATATGGCCACTGCAACAAAATTGGATAAGGATACTGGTACATCAGTAGATATTACTGATTACAAGGGTATGATTGGCTCACTACTCTATCTAACTGCAAGTAGACATGATATCATGTATGCTACTTGTCTTTGTGCAAGATTTCAAGCAGATCCAAGAGAACCTCACTTAACAGCTGTGAAAAGAATTTTCAAGTACCTTAAGGGTACAGCTGATCTGGGATTGTGGTATCCTAGAGAATCAGACTTTAAGCTAATAGGTTACTCAGATGAAGATTTTGCAGGATGCAAAATTGACTGGAAAAGCACAAGTGGAAGCTGCCAATTTCTTGGAGACAGATTGGTTTCTTGGTTTAGCAACAAACAAAAGTCAATTTTCACATCAACTACAAAAGCAGAATACATTGCTGCAGGAAGCTGTTGTTCACAGATTCTTTGGATGAAGAATCAGTTACTGGATTATGGGTTAACATATTCTAAAATTCCTATTTACTGTGATAATCAAAGTGTTATTGCTATGACAGGTAATCTAGTTCAACACTCAATGACAAAGCACATCAGCATAAGGTACCACTTCATAAGGGAACATGTGGACGAAGGTACAGTGGAATTGCATTTTGTTCCGACAGATCAACAACTAGAAGATATCTTCACAAAACCACTATGTGAAGCTACTTTTACAAGATTGGTAAATAAACTTGGAATGGTTTCAGGTTCTTTCTCTAAATCTGCTTAGTTTATGTTCTGATACATCAGACTTTATGATCAGTATTTACAGATATTACCATCTTTGTGTATTTTGTGCTTAAATTGAAATTTACCTAAGTGATGATTGTTGTCTGATGTGAATTTCTAAACTATGACAGTGATATGAATGTTTCTGAGACTATTCAATCCAATGAGGATAACTGTGCTAGATGCTGACCTAGTAGTCTTTAATATACTAATAATCCCATGTTTGAAGTAATTGTTTATGTGGAAATTTTTAACACAAGCAAATTCTGATATTGAGCTTGGTTACAGTTTACTTTGTGTATCTTATTACTAGGTCAAAAACTAGAATAGTGCTTCTTATCTGTTAAGTTCTGATGTTAGTAAATCTGATGGATGTACTAAGTGCTGATAAGCCTCACTTATTAAAAGAAAAAGAAAAGAAAATACATAAATATCAGGTACTCCTTTGAGATCTAGAGTAAAAATGTGGAAGGGAAGACCCAAGTACATTGCTGATATTAAGTAATATGCATTAGAAAAGCAAAATAAAATTTTCTTGGTGACTTTTCACATTCTCTGATTACTGGAGAAATACACTGATAACAGCATAAATTCTGATAAGCAGTCGTGACTCACTTACACTGAGAAGCCACTGTAAAAAGGAATTTCAAAAGATGTATAAAATGAGCACAAAATAGTTGAGGTGGACTCATGCATGAACTCATTCTATATTAGGGTTCAGACTAATGACAAATTTTGAGCAAAATTCTTAGTTATGCCTTATTTTTAAGATGTACTGAAGTGAATCAGACTTTACTCTTTGTCTGATATTTAACTTATTACACACACATACACTACATATGAATGATAAAAAGTACTGTGGTGATAAATATTATTTTAGATGAACAGTTTAAGTGAGTTGCATAAATTCTGAGGACAAGTTCTGATGGAAGTTCTGATATACTCATATCAGTATTTGTGTGAAGAATTACAGAAATAAACATTCACTTTTCGAGTTAAGGAGTCATATTCTGATGACTTTTAAATTCTGATAATAATCAAGTTCTGATGCTGACGTGACAGTATTTATTTACTTGATTTATTTTTGATCATTACTTGAACAGTCATATTTTTACAGAATATTGGTTTATGTGAGATAAAGCAGTAATAATCATTTGTTTAGTGGGAACAGTTTTTTTTTAAAAACTGAACGTGCAATGTAATTATTACTTATTTACCGTGTCTATTAACTTTTGCCTTGACTGCTGCATGGCTGACAGGTGTAAAGGTCTGTTCCACTTCTCATTAACTGCTGTCACGTGGGGTGTCTAAGTAAAAGAGATAAAAGATTTTCAAATCTTTTATCTTCATTTTTATTCTACTCTCTCTCTCTCTCTCTTTTCTTATTCTCTCTCACATTTTATGACAGTTTTCTATAAACTCAACAGACTCAACCTTTAAAGACTACATCAAGTGGTTTTGAAGTAAAAGTTGTTACAGGAAAGGAAGTAAGAGACAAATCAGGAATGGATAGTTCTAAAGAGAAGAGAATAAACAATACTATCAATGATCCAACTTCCTTAAGTGAACCAGGAGTAGGAGCAACTCCTGAGAGATTGAATCAACTTGAATCTGTACAAATGGTTTACCACTCTGTTTTGAAAGAAGATATCATGTTATACTTTATGACAGATGGGAGGGTATTCCAGATCAAGGAGAATGCATTCTATTGAAGTATTTTGAAGAACTGGAACATGTTTTATTTCTACTTCAAGTGAAAAACAGATCAACAGATGGTGTTGCAGGTTATTTAAAATCAAATATTCAAAGACAGAAGAAGCTTTACTCTGTAAAGTCTGACAGCCCATACTGTCATAAGTGCATATCTCACAGTGGAAATATTGTTGAAATGAAGCCTAATACTGTAAAAATCATCACTACATTTTCTGGTATAAAGGGACTTGAATTCAATCTAGAGTCTGATAAAGCCTATATCATCAGACTGGATCAGGATATAAGAAAAGTTAAAATAAATGATCTCAGGGCTGCTATCTTTCAAACTGGTGAAGATACAGTTGAACTGAAAAATGCTAAAAGGAGGATGGTCAATGAACTTGAATATGCTGAGAGAAGTCTATTGAAGAATTATCTCTGAACAACTCCTGACATCAAAGAGATCAGAAACTGAAGCCAAGTCAAAGATCTACAACTGCTTAAATTCTGAAGGATCTAAAGACTGAAGCTGATATCAAACTTTAAGGATGGTAAAAGCTACAAGGACTGTAAGTTGTAGTTATCTAGTCAAATTCTCATGCATTTGTACTTAATGTTTTTGACATCATCAAATATCTGTTGAACTTGTATATTATGCTAATTTACAAGTTGTGAGAGATTGTTAGATATATTTGTGATGTCGTGTCTAATATAATTTGCGTTTAGTTTTCAGATCTTACTTAACAGGACAAATCAGGACTTAACTGCAAATCAGTACTTATACTGAAGTCAGGACTTAAGATATCAGAACTTAAGTTATCAGAACTTAAGTTATCAGGAGATATTTATCAGGAGATAAGTAGACTTTCAGATAAGGAAGGCGGCTGATTTAAAGGAAAGAAGATCAAAACAAACATAAGAAGAGATATGCATGGAGAAGAATTCTATGAAGAATAGAATACTTGGAAGAATAGATAACTAGTTGATATATATTAGGAAGCAGAATTATATTCGATATCAATTACAAAATTATCTTGTAACTGTGTAGTATATAAACACAGACATAGGGTTTACACTATATGTGTTATCTTAATCGAGATTATTATTCATTGTAACCCTAGCAACTCTCGTGATAATTTGTTCATCACTGAGAGAGAACAGTTCTTTGTAACAGAGTTTATTGAGTTGAATAAAATCTGTTTTTCGTTACTTGAGTTCTTATATTCGATTTGATTGTAGTAAACATTGTATTCAACCCCCTTCTACAGTGTGCGACCTAACAGAAAGTTTTCAAAAAAAAAATCTCGAAAATTTTTTTTCCGAAAAAAGAGTTTTCGGGAAAAAAATTTGCGAGAAAAAGTTCTCGGGAAAAAAATTCCTCGAAAAAAAGTTCTCGAAAAAAAATTCTCAAGAAAAAATTTCTGAAAAAAGTTTCTCGAGAAAAAATTCCCGAAAAAAGTTTCTCAAATATTAAATAAAAATCTTAATATTTTTCGAATTTTAAAACTTTGGATGTAAGTCTAATTTTGTTTTGATTTATATTAAAAAAAACATATTATCCAACCTCAACTCATAAGTCTCCATCCAAATCCAAATCCAAATGAGACAAGAGTTGAACCCCTTCTTCATCAACCCTCATATCCAAATTAGATAGGGGTTCAAACAAGCCTAACCCAACCCAACCCAATATATCCTATTCTAATCCAACCTAACCCCTCACTCCTGAACCCCTATCCAAACAAAGCCTAAAAGAACTCGCCCAGCTCTTTACACTGGGGGAGCTAGAGGGCTAGGAAAAAAGGAACAAGTCTAGACTACGGGAAAAATTAAAATGGCAGCACCAAACCCCTTTATTTATAATCGTGATCATCGCTCAAACGGCACATATTACATAGTTCACACATACTTAATTTGTTTATCCAGCAAAACATAGTTTCTACTACAATTCACCAGACAAAAGATCCAGCAGGTACAAGTCTCAAAGTTACAGCTTCAAAGCTTGAGCATGATGATGGATGTGATCATCAATGAAACTAGCAATGAAAAAGTAAGAGTGATCGTAACCGGCATGCATCCTCAATAGGAGAGGAACATTAGCCAGTCTGCATGCCTCCTCAAACTTGTGTGGGAGTAACTGATTAGGCAGAAAACTGTCATCTTGTCCCTGTAATGAAAAAGTATGCAAATCAAACTTGTACTCGGTGAAACGACATATAACTAAACTTGAATTCTTTCTGTTAATGACACTTTAAAGGACTTCTAATTGTGGCATCCATCTATTTTTTTAGGATTAGGTCATCCCTCATCAGTATATCCAAAAGAGAGACGTTCAGATGTAGTAGAACCTTCCATTATTCTTTTTGGCCATCCCGCTTAAGCACCTTTGCTTTGTATAATTCTTTTGGCTATTCATCAAATTCTATGATAGACCGTTTGTTTCTAAATTGCATCCATACAATGCAACATGACAGTTCTAAATACAGGTTATAGATATCCATTCTTAAAAATTTACATTTTATAACTGCATACACATCTCACAATTCTATCTATCACCTACGAGTCAACAATGATTTCACATTTCCACTGAATTAACATCATCATAAGCCAGGGTGATTTTGAACCATTCCAAAATTCAACTAAACTTCTAAATCATATATGAAAAGAAGCTAGAGACAAACCTGATCAATTAGAATGGTTGCAGAGACATCGTTGAACTTTGAGATCAAGCAAGTAGCGTCATACTCCTGAATGAAAATTGTTCATTATGCATAACTGCATAAGCACCTAACTTGGCAGCACTCTGTGTGTGTGTGTGTGTGTGTGAGAGAGAGAGAGAGAGAGAGAGAGAACCTCCCAATCAGTTTTATTTTCACCCAAATAGTTTGTAAAAGCTTTCTGGCCCCATGGGCAGCTGATAGGATTGACTATAGGTGCAAATGCTGACACTGACTGAATTCATAGAAACAAAACAACAGTAAAATAAGTTCAAAACCTGGCAGAAAAAGAGCCTTGTAGTTGTTAGAAAAGTTGGCTAATAAAGATGAACAAATAGTGGAACATAATACAGAAATTTATTATGTTGCGTATAAAAATAACAAATTATATTAGACCATACTTGAAGTGTTCAAACACTCCAAATATAATGCTTTAGTACCTGGTACTTGTATTATATATAGTTACCTTGTACTTGTCCAGGTTTTTCAGGTACACTGTAAGAGCTCCATGCCCACCCATAGAGTGACCAGATATAGATGCTCGTGATGCATCAAGCTGCGCAAAGTTTTCAGTCAGAAGGCTCGGCAATTCCTTGGTAACGTAGTCATACATTTTCCAGTTCTTCCACTTTTCTTGTGTGGCATTCAGATAAAACCCAGCACCTGGTTAAAAATGTCTTGGTTACATTTCTACCAACTGCATGTAATTCACAGCAACATAGCCGAACATCTCATCAAAAAAAATTGTGAACATATAAATTGTTCAGCTATGTGAAAGAATTTCATGTTTCTTCCAAAGCTCAAATTATTTGCCTTCACACTCTATATTCCCGATCTTATTGTTGATCATATTTTTCAGTTTCAATTTACCACATGCATATAATTACAATAAATTTCATTGAGAGGTAATGATTAATGTAATATGCAAAAAGTCCAAGTATACTGAGTTTCATAGAGTAGAAAAATAGCATGAGGCAAATTGACAACACAGTACGCAGTAATATAATAAATTGACTGGTATAGCACATTTAACATGTAAATCTAATGTATCTGTCAGGAGTCAGTGATTCCTGAACTACTTTTGTTACTGTTTTCAGTGTCTCTTGTTATTTAAGAGGATAACAGCTAGATACAACAAGAATCAGATAGAAACAGCAGAATATAGATAGAATCAGAGGGATAGAGTTCAGAAATGTAGAGAGAAGAGAGAAATCAGATAAAAACTTGTAAAGAAGACAGAGTTTTAGAGAGAGAACCCTAGAGAGAAGCGAGAGAGAAGTTGGTGGAACAAAGTTCCCTGTACGTATATTCACAATGCAAAAACTGAAAGACAAGACTCAATCAACTATTTATAGACTCAACTTCCTGTAACTAACTCCTGAAATGGAAAAGACACAACTACCGGTATCAAGACAGTGTTATTGCTACTTATATAATACTGATGCAATGATATTACAAACAGTGTCTAAAATAATAAGGTCCACGAAAAACCCAACATAATGTGATCATCATTTCACAACATTACCAGTCAAATGTAATACATTTAAGAAAAAATATTTGACAAAAATCTCAATTCCCCCATCACTCCATAATGTTTAAGTGATGGCTTGAATTCTCCAAGTGGTCGACTGCTAGCAATTAAGAAATCTCTTTAGTGAGGTAAGGGAGAGGAGAAGGGGGATCTCGCTCGCAAGAGAGAAAGGAGGAAGAGGGAGCTCACGAGGGGGTGAGCGGGAGAGGGGGAGAGAGGGAGAGAGGGAGAGAGGGAGAGAGAGGGAGAGAGAGAGAGAGTTGGGAAAATCAATATTTTAGCAAGTGGTAGACAGCTTAAACAAGTATACGTCTCAACTTAATCAAGGTTGTAGAACAACTTCTTTTCTTTTTTTCATTTACGTGGTAAACTAATTTACACTTAAAAAGGGATCTCCGACACTGGACGAGATTATGTTGTTCTCACCTTTTTGGTCAATGCTGTAGATGCCAAGAAGTAACCAAAACAAACTTTTGGTGCTAGGAAATTTTAAACCAGGATTCCAATCATATGTATAAAGGATACAAAATGACTAAACAATTTGTGGGTTATAGACTTGGACCCTGTAAATGTTTATTACCCAGATGCACAGGTTTTAGATGCAAGTGTATCGGATAACGATATAAGCTAATATCAATACTGAATTGGACAAGAAGAGAAATTCTATAAGCCTTGTCTTGCATACCTACACCAAAATCCCAGCTGTCTGCCTCTCCATCCACGTTTAAGCCTCCTATAAGTAGAAAAGAACAGATTGTCAGTGCAGCAGACACAACTACCTCCTACCAACCTGTGACTTTAAGCTGTTTATTAATAAATATTTCCAAGCCCGACATTTGGACAGATATCCATGTTGGACACTTTCGGACTCGTCTGAATAGGCTATGACAATCAAATATATCATTGACAAAGAAATTTAAGGTGTTTGATAAAAATTATCAGTCTTAGGCACTATACTCTTTTTTTAATAAATGTATATATTATGGCAAACAGGTACAATCTACAAACTCATTGTGACATTCAATATCTAAATTAAGGCTTCCGTATTATGCACAATCTACACAATATATTTAAAACGCAAATCTTTATCCAATTAATTTAGTACAAAGAATATTTGGCTCACTTGGAGATGTATCAGGTGCAACCAAAGCAATACCCTCACTAGCTGCAGTGCGCTGAGCACCAGACTTGATTATGAAGTTCTCATCAGTACATGAAAGACCAGAGAGCCAGTAAAGCACCTGGTGATTACAAAAATACAAAATATATAAATATAAAAAATCTCATATCCCTTGTAACCCAATTGGTTTAAACGTCAAATGAAAATGGCCCAACTTCTAAAATTCTAATAATGTTAGCAAGGTGAGGTTTGACCGCTTGAATTAACAATGTACGTATTGTGAAGAACAACTTAGCAAATTTAATCATGGCTAAAACTTGGTGCTAACACTAATTTATAAAACTAAAGTTACAAGTATTGAATCCAATGACATTGCCAAGCATGAATGAAAAATAGCAAAAATGCAAAGTTGGCTTTATATGTAGGACAAATGATAGCTACAACGTTCACGCCACGTCATTAAACAACTAAAAAGAGGAGGTATATAGAGACTAGTTCTAGCAGAATGTTACTGGATAAGAACTCCAAGAAAGTTGCTGAAATCACTCCCTCTGGGGTGAGCTTTAACTGACAAAATATTTGCCAAATAAAACTGAAGCAACTCAAGTTCCACGATTTATAATACTAACTTACTTAATACTCGTGTTCATTTGAAAAATATAAGAGTGGATTGTTGCTTGGATAAATCATCATATAGTAGTAGACAATACATTTTTTCAAAATGATCAAACGGCATGTGAATCTGCTGAGAATTTGAAGTCTACAGGCAAGTGAAATTTAAAAAAATAATCTACTTTCATATGTGAAAAGGAACTAAGAAGACAGTTTATATACAGTAGATTGCTTGAAGCTTCAATCGTTATAGTAATGACACCACTGGACCAGATTTGACTCAAGTATCTGATATAACGTAATCCTATAAAAACTATTAGCCAATTCACACAGGTGTCGCCACTACACACGCGTACACTTGTTTGAGGACTTAACTTCTTCCTATCCAGTCTCAAGATATGGCCAACATCAAAGCAACACGTGAAACTGATGACCAACAACATAAATCATGCAAAATTAACTGATTCCACTTTCAACATCTTTTAAAATAAGACAGATACATTTTAATTTCCTAATTCACCTCTTTAAGTTGCTCGAAAAGTTGATTAAATCTAAATTTGTTCAGTTCAGTTTTAGGACCTAGCATCAAAGCAAAAGTTCAATTTTACCAACAAAAAACCACTATTAAAAAAGAAAGGCAACATATACCAATAGCTAAAGCCAAATCACCATTAACATTGCATTTGCTCTCAAGAAGCATTTCAAAATTAGCCATCATAAAAAGTTGCACTTGTCCACCAGATTAACACAGATCGATATACTCACTGTCATGAAAATAATAAAAACCACAAATCTTCACATATATTTAACCAAATTTACACAAGAAAAATAACCTAACCCCAAAAAAAAGTCAATTTTAATTCCCAAAAAAAGAAATAAAAAGGGCAAAATGGGCTTGATATGAAAAAATATAAAGAATCAAGAAAAGGGGTGAGACGCAAATACTTACAGGGAATTTATGGGAAAGAGCAGAAGATGATTTAGGAGTAGGAGGGAAGTAAATGTAAAAGGTCATGGAACAACCAAGAGTAGGACTATAATGTTTATATCTCTTGTTGTATCCATCAAACATTCTAGTGCTACTTATTTCTTTGGGTTTTGTCTCCTCCATCCCTTGTCTTAAAAACACCCCTTTTTTCTTTGTTCTTCAGTAAGGAGAGGAGGCTGAGTGAGTGAAGAAGACAGGCAGACAAGTTGTTGGTGGTGGTGTTTGATCCTTTTTATGCAAAACTAATAATTGGATCAAATGCGTCCTCCTGCCCTTGTTTATGAGAAATCTCTTAAAAGCCCATTTTGGTTGAGGAATTAGTTACTGGCCTCAAATTTGTATGTATCCATTTGCCTTGGGCTTTTTTGTGCTTGGCGTTATTTGCTTCTTTTTCTTTTTTTTCTGTTAAAAGGCTTTTTTATAAAAAACAGGAGAAAAAAATACATAAGGTTTAAGAAACCTTAAGAAAGGCAGGAGATAAGCCTCCTCACCTAAGCATAAAATCAAGAAATAGACTAAGCAAGATTACAACTTTTTGCATCCGAAGTCAAAATAATAATTAGGCCGTTCCTGTCCAAATAGTAAGAGATGGGTCTTTGAAACATGCTGTATCGAACCACCGGGATGAATGGAATCTCCCTTTAATAATCTGAAGACAGTGAACAGCTATGCCAAAAGGTGTTTGGTGCTCCCCATTATGATATCTAGAATTTCTTTCTTGCCAGATTGAGTAGCTAGCCACCTGAAAACAAAGTGCCTTTAAAGTTTCCATAATGTCCTCCGAGTTGAAATTTTCCATTTCTCTTTGTCAATCCATCCAATAGTAAGGGAAGGAGAATTCTTTTTTGAGGTGATAAGCTTGAATATTCGCTGAGTGAAAGGGCATTCAAGAAAAAGATGCTGGCAGTTTTCTGTACCATTAATACAAAAATAGCATGACATGTCATTTACAATACCAAATCGGTGCAACACTGTTAAGGTTAAGACCCTGTCATGCATAATAAGCCAGTGTAGGAAAGAAAATCTTGGAACTCGGAGCTTGTTCCATACACTGGCAGCCCAAGGAGCCACATTTCCCCCGACTCGAATAGAGCCCCAATTCAAATTTTATCTTTATAAATGTCTTTTTTTTATATCGAATATTTGAAAAGAAAAAAGAAGGTCTTTTTGATAAAATTTAATTGTATCATATTCCTTTCCCAGAAATTTAAGTTATCTTTGTGGAAGCTTAATGATCTTTATGAGAAATAAGTGGATATTGGAGTTTAGATCATATGTTAAAATTAAAGATCGAGACAAAAGTATAAAATATTTTCGTCAGAAGGCTTTCTAAAAAAAGATGATAAATGATTTGTATGACAGTAGCGGAGCATAATGCATAAAGAAGGAAGATATTGAGAATATCGTCCAGCGTCTCAATGCAAATATATTAACATCAGTCAACCTTCAGATTTAACTTGTCTCAAAGTTGGAGACTCGGTTTCTATCTCGATAACACAAGAGAATGACGATTTTGTTACCCACCCATTATCAAAGAGGAGATTTATGCGATAATTTAATCATGTAAGGCCCAAAATGATATCTTCAGCAGTGTACATGATATCTTTAAAGGTTACATTCTCCTAAATCAGTAAATCATACTTAATTGCTAAGGTCAAATTGTTGAAAATAATGTCACACTTTTGCACAATATCTTTTTATAATGTGTTGTACAAGATTGCATCAAAAGCTATTCTAATAAAAATGAAGACCAATCTTCCAAAAATTATTTTAAAGACCAAAGTCCTTTCTTCCAGGTTGTTTGATTACATATAACGATCTTATATTTTGGAACTGTTCCATACCATTAAGGAAATAAGTAATGGGCGTAATGAAATTATTGCATTAAAACTAGATATGAGTAAGGCCCATTAATAATTGAAGTGTCTTTTCTTGAAAAATTGTTGAGAAAATTGGGGTTTGCTAATCAGTGGGTTAAAAATCGTGATGAATTGCATGACTATAATCTCGTAATCATGTATAATAAATGACTATATGTGAAATTTTGTCCTCTATGGAGGTCTCCGTCAAGAAAATTTTATTTATCTTTATTTATTTATCATGATAGCAGATGGTTTCTCAAGTTTGTTAAATAAAGTAGTTGTTGATGGTAATAGTCATGGTGTGAGAGTAAGCCGTACTGGTCCTAAAATTTCTCATCTTTTCTTTACGGATGATATTTTGTTATTTGATAGATCGAACTGAAATGTATGCTCAAGGATAGTTGATATATTCTCAAACATTTATGAAGCAATTTCTAGGAAAAATTTAATTATGAAAAATCGAAGGACTCTTTTAGCAAATGTATTAGTACATCGAAGTTGGATGAGTTGGTTGATTTACTAAAAATAAGACTGGTTAGTTATCATCAAAAGTACATGGGCATTCCCACCATCATCGGTGAGTCGAGAAAATTGGTTTTCACGGCCTTAAAGGACATGATTTGAAAAAAAAAACAGAAAAGATATACTCCTGCTTTGAGCCACGATGAAGATGTTAATTAAAACGGTAATACAATCAATACTGACATATATCATGAGTGTATATAAGATTCTCGCAGGCATTATAGACGAAGTTCAATCCATGATTTTCATATTTTTATAGGGACATTCAAGAATTCATCAAATAAAGGTTCATAATATGCACCCCCAGATATCTGGGAGGTCTTTGTTTTGAGACACAACAATATTTAGCGAGGCTCTCCCTGGTAAACAAACATGCCACTTGATCTCATAACATGACTCATTACTTGAAAAAGTTTTGAGTAAGAAATATTATCCAAGTTATAATTTCTTAAACTCGTCATCCTGATTGTCAAGTACTTAGTACTAACAAAGTTTATAATGGAGAGCTACTGATGCAAAAATAATATTTGAAAGGACTCGTGGGTTGCAGATAAGCATGAAAATCGTAATTCAACTCCATAAATAATGGCCTTAAATATGTTCACGAGCATATTGATTTTGAAAACTCTGAATCAGGTCAAAATTTTATTGAAGTCACTTTTAACAAGAGGATAAGAATTGTATTACGTCAATTATGTCAATTCCTCATAGCATCTGTATTAAGGATGAGATATAATTTTGTCAAATTAGCATATATGTTAGGCAAGTCTTGTAAATTTGTTAATCTACATCAAATATGGATTAACTTTTGAAAGTTATAAATAATCACGAATGTGCATCATTTTTTATGGCGGGCCTTGTTAGTCGCTAAACACGCGCTAATTATACACGCAAGTATACGAGTTCACAAGTAGTATAAGATATAAATTAGATTCGTTCTCACAGAGACTGGCTTGGTTAAATAATTAATTTACGCACTTAAGCAACAATGTATAATTATTATTCAATGCTAAGACGATAACAAATTGAGGTTGTTTATAACTAAGAATTAAACTAACAATTATAACTAAGGGAATAAGATTGATTGAATTAATATATATGACAAACATGAGATTCTAACTTCATTAAATACTTCATTTAATAGCCTTTTCGTTCTTAACCTTAGCATATAATGGTGATGACACTAATCAGATTAGGGCTGCACAAGAAAAAGTACTGGACCTGAAAACCGGACCGGACCGGGTCTGTCGGTCCAAAAACTGGATCGGACCGGATTGATCCGGGTCGGTCCTCGGTCCAAATATGTTAAAAAATTGTGTATTCGGTCCGGTCCGGTCCAAAACCGGAAAGACCGAAAAAAAGCCGGATTGGACTAGTAGCTTAATACTTCACTGAATTTAATATTCTTGAAAAATTAGAAATAGAGAAGTCGTGGACGACTGGAGGTGGTACAGACTCAGTACTACAAAAGTGTACAACAGACAACAGTCACAAATAAATAACAATTGTCATCTCTGTCTAGACTAATCTTATACTAATCTTATACATATGTTGCTGCTGGATATCAAAATCAAAATCACAACCACAGGAAGTTAGGATTTCAAATCAAATATTCAAGTTCAACCCTTCAATTTTTAAGTAACCCAAGTAAGTTTTCTCTTTTAATTTTTAGAAATTAGGGTTAATATTTAGGTATTTTTATCTAAATTGTTTGTACAAGTTTTACTTATTGGTATTATTTTTGATGTATTAGCCCATGAGAATTTTAATAATCAATGGTAGAATGAACCAGTGAGCAATTTGATGAATGAACGAGTGAGCAATTTGTTTTCGATGTGTTATTTAGTCTAGTTGTGGTTGTTGTTGTGGAGCTCGAAGTTGTGATTGCTTGTAAGTTGATAGTCAAGTTATTGTCGTTGAACACTTGTGCTAATCTTCTAATACTTCAGTACTAACTACAAGTACCCTTCACCCTCTCTAATTTCTGCAAACCCCTGGTCTAATTATATTTTCTGGAGTGTGCTATGTCTCTTGTACATTCTGACCAGAAGCTTGTTCTGTCCTATTATCAATGTCACACCGAGTTAAATTTTAAAAGGCAGGGGGTCGTCGGTGAACAATGATTGCCTCCGCCTTTAGGACTGAACAATCTCTTACTGCTACATCGATGCCCCATTTTATATATAGAAGTTAAAGTCTTGAACGTAACGACGAATACATCAGTCATTAAAATTGGATTTTCTGATCTGTTTATTTTGATTTATTAACGACTACTTTTTGGTGTTTTGCTTCTTTTTATTACTATTATTTTTTGGCAACTGAATTGTCCAACAATGTGAATCTATCAACATCAGTACTATTAGTAAATAAACTTGTAAGTTGTAAGTTGTATCTGCTTAAAATTAAAAATTATCCAGTAGTGGACTTTGTCAGCTATATGTTTGCGCAAATCCTTTTACTACTGATGTACAACAAGATACTACAAAAGGTACAATTTAACTGCAGTACAATTTCTAGTTGCTTTTGTTTGATTATGCTGAGTATAAGCAACACAACATAAATAATCCTTGTTGCTTCCAATATGAACATTGATGTGAACTTTAGAATTTAATAAACAGTTTATTTGAATAAAATTGCTATTGAGGTCCTTGAGGATATATGCTCAACTTCTCAGTTCTCATTATTACTTGTATTCATTACTTCTACACTAGTTGTCAAGCTCCATTCAATCCAACGGAAAAGAGACGATGCAGACCCCACTCAAAAAACAGTCAGTGCAACACAACAGCCTATTTCCGAGGATAATTCATGTGAAGAAGTACATGTACCACAAAAAAAAATAAAAGTCCAGGGTCTACTCAAGAAGCAGGAGATGGAGTTACGGAGGAACGTCAATATCTTACAGGTCCCACCAAATAAAAGGCAGAGTATTGGAAAGATTTTAAGATATAACTTAGCAAAGAAGGTATGCGTCGAGCCGAATGTGTGTTTTGTTATGTTACTTATGCTGCGATCCTAACAATAATGATACTAAAAATATAAGAAATCATTGGATTGCTTGTCATAAAAATCCCGCTAATGAAGGAAAAGGGAAATAAAAAAAAACTAATTTTAGAACATCTTGAAGATAAACCAGGGCAGGGGAGGTTAAAAAATTGGGTCTTAAATGCTAGTGAACTAAGGGAAGCATTATGTTATATGGTTATCATAGACGAGCTTCCTTTTCGCTTTGTGGAAAAACCCGGCTTTAATTACATGATGTCTAAAGCTTGTCTAGAATATGTATTACCTTCACGCATGACTGTAGCTCGCGGTTGTTTTCAGCTTTATTTGAAAGAGAAAGAGAAGTTAAAACAATTTCTTAAATCATCGTGTCAAAGAGTGTGTGTTACTACGGATTCATGGACATCTAATCAGAGGATCAATTATATGTGTCTTACTGCTCATTTTATAAACAAAGATTGGAAGTTACAAATAAGAATTTTAAATTTTTGTCCAATTTCTAGTCATAAGGGTGTGCGATTGCTAGAGCAATAAAAGTTTGTTTAAATGGTTGGGGATTAGATACTAAACTTTTCACCGTGACCGTTGATAATATTCCCTCAAATGATGTTGCTTGTGGTAAATTGGTAGAAAATTTACAAAAAAAAGTTGTGCCATAAATAATGGAAAGTACTTGCATATGAGATGTATCGCTCATATAGTTAATCTTATTGTTTGGGATGGTTTAAAATTGAAAAATAATCTCCAAGCCGTTGAAAGGGTTCGAGCTACTATTAAATTTGTGAAAAATTCTCCTGCTAGGCTACAAAGATTGAAGGATTTAGTATCGGTTCTAAAAATAGAAAGAAAATCCTTGTTGTCACTTGATGTACCCACTCGGTGGAACTCTACATATGAAATGTTAGAAACGGCTTTAAAATTTAAGTATGTTTTTAGCATGTTTGGGTTGCATAAAGAAATAGATCTCGGGGACGGGGAGACTAGTAATATAGGACCTCCTGAGGATAGTGATTGGGATCTTGTTCGCAAACTTATTATCTTTTTGGAAAGGTTTTTTATTCTAACCAATAATGTATCTGCTTCTTTGAGTGTAACAGCTAATAGTGCATTGTTTGACATTAGTACCGCTTTAGAAACATTAAAAGGTTTAGAGGAAGCAAGTGATTTAGACTTGTGTGTAATGGCTCACAAAATGAAAGACAAGTTCAATAAATATTGGGGTAATTTGGATAAATTTAATATGTTGATTTATGTGGCTGCCATTCTTGATCCGAATGTGAAAATTGTTGGTTTGCAATTTACTCTTCATGCAATGTATGGTGAAAATGATGGTGATACTTTGCTATGTCAAATACAACAAGTCACATATGAATTATTTGATGAGTATAAGGATTATATACGCCTTCTAGTGTCCCTCTTTTTGAGCCAGATAGTCAAAGTGAACCTAAAACTTGTGACATTAAATCAATGAAAAGTAGTATCTTGGATAAAGTCAAGAAGTTTCAGTCATCAACGGGGTCAAAGGGAAAATATATGAGTATTAGGCCTGAATTTGAGCGGTATTTAAAATCAAATATTCAAAGACAGAAGAAGCTTTACTCTGTAAAGTCTGACAGCCCATACTGTCATAAGTACAGATCTCACAGTGGAAATATTGTTGAAATGAAGCCTAATACTGTAAAAATCATCACTACATTTTCTGGTATAAAGGGACTTGAATTCAATCTAGAGTCTGATAAAGCCTATATCATCAGACTGGATCAGGATATAAGAAAAGTTAAAATAAATGATCTCAGGGCTGCTATCTTTCAAACTGGTGAAGATACAGTTGAACTGAAAAATGCTAAAAGGAGGATGGTCAATGAACTTGAATATGCTGAGAGAAGTCTATTGAAGAATTATCTCTGAACAACTCCTGACATCAAAGAGATCAGAAACTGAAGCCAAGTCAAAGATCTACAACTGCTTAAATTCTGAAGGATCTAAAGACTGAAGCTGATATCAAACTTTAAGGATGGTAAAAGCTACAAGGACTGTAAGTTGTAGTTATCTAGTCAAATTCTCATGCATTTGTACTTAATGTTTTTGACATCATCAAATATCTGTTGAACTTGTATATTATGCTAATTTACAAGTTGTGGGAGATTGTTAGATATATTTGTGATGTCGTGTCTAATATAGTTTGCGTTTAGTTTTCAGATCTTACTTAACATGACAAATCAGGACTTAACTGCAAATCAGTACTTATACTGAAGTCAGGACTTAAGATATCAGAACTTAAGTTACCAGAACTTAAGTTATCAGGAGATATTTATCAGGAGATAAGGAGACTTTCAGATAAGGAAGGCGGCTGATTTAAAGGAAATAAGATCAAAACAAACATAAGAAGAGATATGCATGGAGAAGAATTCTATGAAGAATAGAATACTTGGAAGAAAAGATAACTAGTTGATATATATTAGGAAGCAGAATTATATTCGATATCAATTACAAAATTATCTTGTAACTGTGTAGTATATAAACACAGACATAGGGTTTACACTATATGTGTTATCTTAATCGAGATTATTATTCATTATAACCCTAGCAGCTCTCGTGATAATTTGTTCATCACTGAGAGAGAACAGTTCTTTGTAACAGAGTTTATTGAGTTGAATAAAATCTGTTTTTTGTTACTTGAGTTCTTATATTCGATTTGATTGTAGTAAACATTGTATTCAACCCCCTTCTACAGTGTGTGCCACCTAACAGAAAGTTTTCAAAAAAAAAAAAATCTCGAAAAGTTTTTTTCCGAAAAAAGAGTTTTCGGGAAAAAAATTTGCTAGAAAAAGTTCTCGGGAAAAAAATTCCTCGAGAAAAAGTTCTCGAAAAAAAATTCTCAAGAAAAATTTTCTGAAAAAAGTTTCTCGAGAAAAAATTCCCGAAAAAAGTTTCTCAAATATTAAATAAAAATCTTAATATTTTTCAAATTTTAAAACTTTGGATGTAAGTCTAATTTTGTTTTGATTTATATTAAAAAAAACATATTATCCAACCTCAACTCATAAGTCTCCATCCAAATCCAAATCCAAATGAGACAAGAGTTGAACCCCTTCTTCATCAACCCTCACATCCAAATTAGATAGGGGTTCAAACAAGCCTAACCCAACCCAACCCAATATATCCTATTCTAATCCAACCTAACCCCTCACTCCTGAACCCCTATCCAAAGCCTAAAAGAACTCGCCCAGCTCTTTACACTGGGGGAGCTAGAGGGCTAGGAAAAAAGGAACAAGTCTAGACTATGGGAAAAATTAAAATGGCAGCACCAAACCCCTTTATTTATAATCGTGATCATCGCTCAAACGGCACATATTACATAGTTCACACATACTTAATTTGTTTATCCAGCAAAACATAGTTTCTACTACAATTCACCAGACAAAAGATCCAGCAGGTACAAGTCTCAAAGTTACAGCTTCAAAGCTTGAGCATGATGATGGATGTGATCATCAATGAAACTAGCAATGAAAAAGTAAGAGTGATCGTAACCGGCATGCATCCTCAATAGGAGAGGAACATTAGCCAGTCTGCATGCCTCCTCAAACTTGTGCGGGAGTAACTGATTAGGCAGAAAACTGTCATCTTGTCCCTGTAATGAAAAAGTATGCAAATCAAACTTGTACTCGGTGAAACGACATATAACTAAACTTGAATTCTTTCTGTTAATGACACTTTAAAGGACTTCTAATTGTGGCATCCATCTATTTTTTTAGGATTAGGTCATCCCTCATCAGTATATCCAAAAGAGAGACGTTCAGATGTAGTAGAACCTTCCATTATTCTTTTTGGCCATCCCGCTTAAGCACCTTTGCTTTGTATAATTCTTTTGGCTATTCATCAAATTCTATGATAGACCGTTTGTTTCTAAATTGCATCCATACAATGCAACATGACAGTTCTAAATACAGGTTATAGATATCCATTCTTAAAAATTTACATTTTATAACTGCATACACATCTCACAATTCTATCTATCACCTACGAGTCAACAATGATTTCACATTTCCACTGAATTAACATCATCATAAGCCAGGGTGATTTTGAACCATTCCAAAATTTAACTAAACTTCTAAATCATATATGAAAAGAAGCTAGAGACAAACCTGATCAATTAGAATGGTTGCAGAGACATCGTTGAACTTTGAGATCAAGCAAGTAGCGTCATACTCCTGAATGAAAATTGTTCATTATGCATAACTGCATAAGCACCTAACTTGGCAGCACTCTGTGTGTGTGTGTGTGTGTGTGTGTGTGTGAGAGAGAGAGAGAGAGAGAGAGAGAGAGAGAACCTCCCAATCAGTTTTATTTTCACCCAAATAGTTTGTAAAAGCTTTCTGGCCCCATGGGCAGTTGATAGGATTGACTATAGGTGCAAATGCTGACACTGACTGAATTCATAGAAACAAAACAACAGTAAAATAAGTTCAAAACCTGGCAGAAAAAGAGCCTTGTAGTTGTTAGAAAAGTTGGCTAATAAAGATGAACAAATAGTGGAACATAATACAGAAATTTATTATGTTGCGTATAAAAATAACAAATTATATTAGACCATACTTGAAGTGTTCAAACACTCCAAATATAATGCTTTAGTACCTGGTACTTGTATTATATATAGTTACCTTGTACTTGTCCAGGTTTTTCAGGTACACTGTAAGAGCTCCATGCCCACCCATAGAGTGACCAGATATAGATGCTCGTGATGCATCAAGCTGCGCAAAGTTTTCAGTCAGAAGGCTCGGCAATTCCTTGGTAACGTAGTCATACATTTTCCAGTTCTTCCACTTTTCTTGTGTGGCATTCAGATAAAACCCAGCACCTGGTTAAAAATGTCTTGGTTACATTTCTACCAACTGCATGTAATTCACAGCAACATAGCCGAACATCTCATCAAAAAAAATTGTGAACATATAAATTGTTCAGCTATGTGAAAGAATTTCATGTTTCTTCCAAAGCTCAAATTATTTGCCTTCACACTCTATATTCCCGATCTTATTGTTGATCATATTTTTCAGTTTCAATTTACCACATGCATATAATTACAATAAATTTCATTGAGAGGTAATGATTAATGTAATATGCAAAAAGTCCAAGTATACTGAGTTTCATAGAGTAGAAAAATAGCATGAGGCAAATTGACAACACAGTACGCAGTAATATAATAAATTGACTGGTACAGCACATTTAACATGTAAATCTAATGTATCTGTCAGGAGTCAGTGATTCCTGAACTACTTTTGTTACTGTTTTCAGTGTCTCTTGTTATTTAAGAGGATAACAGCTAGATACAACAAGAATCAGATAGAAACAGCAGAATATAGATAGAATCAGAGGGATAGAGTTCAGAAATGTAGAGAGAAGAGAGAAATCAGATAAAAATTTGTAAAGAAGACAGAGTTTTAGAGAGAGAACCCTAGAGAGAAGCGAGAGAGAAGTTGGTGGAACAAAGTTCCCTGTACGTATATTGACAATGCAAAAACTGAAAGACAAGACTCAATCAACTATTTATAGACTCAACTTCCTGTAACTAACTCCTGAAATGGAAAAGACACAACTACCGGTATCAAGACAGTGTTATTGCTACTTATATAATACTGATGCAATGATATTACAAACAGTGTCTAAAATAATAAGGTCCACGAAAAACCCAACATAATGTGATCATCATTTCACAACATTACCAGTCAAATGTAATACATTTAAGAAAAAACATTTGACAAAAATCTCAATTCCCCCATCACTCCATAATGTTTAAGTGATGGCTTGAATTCTCCAAGTGGTAGACTGCTAGCAATTAAGAAATCTCTTTAGTGAGGTAAGGGAGAGGAGAAGGGGGATCTCGCTCGCAAGAGAGAAAGGAGGAAGAGGGAGCTCACGAGGGGGTGAGCGGGAGAGGGGGAGAGAGGGAGAGAGGGAGAGAGGGAGAGAGGGAGAGAGGGAGAGAGAGGGAGAGAGAGAGAGAGTTGGGAAAATCAATATTTTAGCAAGTGGTAGACAGCTTAAACAAGTATACGTCTCAACTTAATCAAGGTTGTAGAACAACTTCTTTTCTTTTTTTCATTTACGTGGTAAACTAATTTACACTTAAAAAGGGATCTCCGACACTGGACGAGATTATGTTGTTCTCACCTTTTTGGTCAATGCTGTAGATGCCAAGAAGTAACCAAAACAAACTTTTGGTGCTAGGAAATTTTAAACCAGGATTCCAATCATATGTATAAAGGATACAAAATGACTAAACAATTTGTGGGTTATAGACTTGGACCCTGTAAATGTTTATTACCCAGATGCACAGGTTTTAGATGCAAGTGTATCGGATAACGATATAAGCTAATATCAATACTGAATTGGACAAGAAGAGAAATTCTATAAGCCTTGTCTTGCATACCTACACCAAAATCCCAGCTGTCTGCCTCTCCATCCACGTTTAAGCCTCCTATAAGTAGAAAAGAACAGATTGTCAGTGCAGCAGACACAAATACCTCCTACCAACCTGTGACTTTAAGCTGTTTATTAATAAATATTTCCAAGCCCGACATTTGGACAGATATCCATGTTGGACACTTTCGGACTCGTCTGAATAGGCTATGACAATCAAATATATCATTGACAAAGAAATTTAAGGTGTTTGATAAAAATTATCAGTCTTAGGCACTATACTCTTTTTTTAATAAATGTATATATTATGGCAAACAGGTACAATCTACAAACTCATTGTGACATTCAATATCTAAATTAAGGCTTCCGTATTATGCACAATCTACACAATATATTTAAAACGCAAATCTTTATCCAATTAATTTAGTACAAAGAATATTTGGCTCACTTGGAGATGTATCAGGTGCAACCAAAGCAATACCCTCACTAGCTGCAGTGCGCTGAGCACCAGACTTGATTATGAAGTTCTCATCAGTACATGAAAGACCAGAGAGCCAGTAAAGCACCTGGTGATTACAAAAATACAAAATATATAAATATAAAAAATCTCATATCCCTTGTAACCCAATTGGTTTAAACGTCAAATGAAAATGGCCCAACTTCTAAAATTCTAATAATGTTAGCAAGGTGAGGTTTGACCGCTTGAATTAACAATGTACGTATTGTGAAGAACAACTTAGCAAATTTAATCATGGCTAAAACTTGGTGCTAACACTAATTTATAAAACTAAAGTTACAAGTATTGAATCCAATGACATTGCCAAGCATGAATGAAAAATAGCAAAAATGCAAAGTTGGCTTTATATGTAGGACAAATGATAGCTACAACGTTCACGCCACGTCATTAAACAACTAAAAAGAGGAGGTATATAGAGACTAGTTCTAGCAGAATGTTACTGGATAAGAACTCCAAGAAAGTTGCTGAAATCACTCCCTCTGGGGTGAGCTTTAACTGACAAAATATTTGCCAAATAAAACTGAAGCAACTCAAGTTCCACGATTTATAATACTAACTTACTTAATACTCGTGTTCATTTGAAAAATATAAGAGTGGATTGTTGCTTGGATAAATCATCATATAGTAGTAGACAATACATTTTTTCAAAATGATCAAACGGCATGTGAATCTGCTGAGAATTTGAAGTCTACAGGCAAGTGAAATTTAAAAAAATAATCTACTTTCATATGTGAAAAGGAACTAAGAAGACAGTTTATATACAGTAGATTGCTTGAAGCTTCAATCGTTATAGTAATGACACCACTGGACCAGATTTGACTCAAGTATCTGATATAACGTAATCCTATAAAAACTATTAGCCAATTCACACAGGTGTCGCCACTACACACGCGTACACTTGTTTGAGGACTTAACTTCTTCCTATCCAGTCTCAAGATATGGCCAACATCAAAGCAACACGTGAAACTGATGACCAACAACATAAATCATGCAAAATTAACTGATTCCACTTTCAACATCTTTTAAAATAAGACAGATACATTTTAATTTCCTAATTCACCTCTTTAAGTTGCTCGAAAAGTTGATTAAATCTAAATTTGTTCAGTTCAGTTTTAGGACCTAGCATCAAAGCAAAAGTTCAATTTTACCAACAAAAAACCACTATTAAAAAAGAAAGGCAACATATACCAATAGCTAAAGCCAAATCACCATTAACATTGCATTTGCTCTCAAGAAGCATTTCAAAATTAGCCATCATAAAAAGTTGCACTTGTCCACCAGATTAACACAGATCGATATACTCACTGTCATGAAAATAATAAAAACCACAAATCTTCACATATATTTAACCAAATTTACACAAGAAAAATAACCTAACCCCAAAAAAAAGTCAATTTTAATTCCCAAAAAAAGAAATAAAAAGGGCAAAATGGGCTTGATATGAAAAAATATAAAGAATCAAGAAAAGGGGTGAGACGCAAATACTTACAGGGAATTTATGGGAAAGAGCAGAAGATGATTTAGGAGTAGGAGGGAAGTAAATGTAAAAGGTCATGGAACAACCAAGAGTAGGACTATAATGTTTATATCTCTTGTTGTATCCATCAAACATTCTAGTGCTACTTATTTCTTTGGGTTTTGTCTCCTCCATCCCTTGTCTTAAAAACACCCCTTTTTTCTTTGTTCTTCAGTAAGGAGAGGAGGCTGAGTGAGTGAAGAAGACAGGCAGACAAGTTGTTGGTGGTGGTGTTTGATCCTTTTTATGCAAAACTAATAATTGGATCAAATGCGTCCTCCTGCCCTTGTTTATGAGAAATCTCTTAAAAGCCCATTTTGGTTGAGGAATTAGTTACTGGCCTCAAATTTGTATGTATCCATTTGCCTTGGGCTTTTTTGTGCTTGGCGTTATTTGCTTCTTTTTCTTTTTTTTCTGTTAAAAGGCTTTTTTATAAAAAACAGGAGAAAAAAATACATAAGGTTTAAGAAACCTTAAGAAAGGCAGGAGATAAGCCTCCTCACCTAAGCATAAAATCAAGAAATAGACTAAGCAAGATTACAACTTTTTGCATCCGAAGTCAAAATAATAATTAGGCCGTTCCTGTCCAAATAGTAAGAGATGGGTCTTTGAAACATGCTGTATCGAACCACCGGGATGAATGGAATCTCCCTTTAATAATCTGAAGACAGTGAACAGCTATGCCAAAAGGTGTTTGGTGCTCCCCATTATGATATCTAGAATTTCTTTCTTGCCAGATTGAGTAGCTAGCCACCTGAAAACAAAGTGCCTTTAAAGTTTCCATAATGTCCTCCGAGTTGAAATTTTCCATTTCTCTTTGTCAATCCATCCAATAGTAAGGGAAGGAGAATTCTTTTTTGAGGTGATAAGCTTGAATATTCGCTGAGTGAAAGGGCATTCAAGAAAAAGATGCTGGCAGTTTTCTGTACCATTAATACAAAAATAGCATGACATGTCATTTACAATACCAAATCGGTGCAACACTGTTAAGGTTAAGACCCTGTCATGCATAATAAGCCAGTGTAGGAAAGAAAATCTTGGAACTCGGAGCTTGTTCCATACACTGGCAGCCCAAGGAGCCACATTTCCCCCGACTCGAATAGAGCCCCAATTCAAATTTTATCTTTATAAATGTCTTTTTTTTATATCGAATATTTGAAAAGAAAAAAGAAGGTCTTTTTGATAAAATTTAATTGTATCATATTCCTTTCCCAGAAATTTAAGTTATCTTTGTGGAAGCTTAATGATCTTTATGAGAAATAAGTGGATATTGGAGTTTAGATCATATGTTAAAATTAAAGATCGAGACAAAAGTATAAAATATTTTCGTCAGAAGGCTTTCTAAAAAAAGATGATAAATGATTTGTATGACAGTAGCGGAGCATAATGCATAAAGAAGGAAGATATTGAGAATATCGTCCAGCGTCTCAATGCAAATATATTAACATCAGTCAACCTTCAGATTTAACTTGTCTCAAAGTTGGAGACTCGGTTTCTATCTCGATAACACAAGAGAATGACGATTTTGTTACCCACCCATTATCAAAGAGGAGATTTATGCGATAATTTAATCATGTAAGGCCCAAAATGATATCTTCAGCAGTGTACATGATATCTTTAAAGGTTACATTCTCCTAAATCAGTAAATCATACTTAATTGCTAAGGTCAAATTGTTGAAAATAATGTCACACTTTTGCACAATATCTTTTTATAATGTGTTGTACAAGATTGCATCAAAAGCTATTCTAATAAAAATGAAGACCAATCTTCCAAAAATTATTTTAAAGACCAAAGTCCTTTCTTCCAGGTTGTTTGATTACATATAACGATCTTATATTTTGGAACTGTTCCATACCATTAAGGAAATAAGTAATGGGCGTAATGAAACTATTGCATTAAAACTAGATATGAGTAAGGCCCATTAATAATTGAAGTGTCTTTTCTTGAAAAATTGTTGAGAAAATTGGGGTTTGCTAATCAGTGGATTAAAAATCGTGATGAATTGCATGACTATAATCTCGTAATCATGTATAATAAATGACTATATGTGAAATTTTGTCCTCTATGGAGGTCTCCGTCAAGAAAATTTTATTTATCTTTATTTATTTATCATGATAGCAGATGGTTTCTCAAGCTTGTTAAATAAAGTAGTTGTTGATGGTAATAGTCATGGTGTGAGAGCAAGCCGTACTGGTCCTAAAATTTCTCATCTTTTCTTTACGGATGATATTTTGTTATTTGATAGATCGAACTGAAATGTATGCTCAAGGATAGTTGATATATTCTCAAACATTTATGAAGCAATTTCTAGGAAAAATTTAATTATGAAAAATCGAAGGACTCTTTTAGCAAATGTATTAGTACATCGAAGTTGGATGAGTTGGTTGATTTACTAAAAATAAGACTGGTTAGTTATCATCAAAAGTACATGGGCATTCCCACCATCATCGGTGAGTCGAGAAAATTGGTTTTCACGGCCTTAAAGGACATGATTTGAAAAAAAAACAGAAAAGATATACTCCTGCTTTGAGCCACGATGAAGATGTTAATTAAAACGGTAATCCAATCAATACTGACATATATCATGAGTGTATATAAGATTCTCGCAGGCATTATAGACGAAGTTCAATCCATGATTTTCATATTTTTATAGGGACATTCAAGAATTCATCAAATAAAGGTTCATAATATGCACCCCCAGATATCTGGGAGGTCTTTGTTTTGAGACACAACAATGTTTAGCGAGGCTCTCCCTGGTAAACAAACATGCCACTTGATCTCATAACATGACTCATTACTTGAAAAAGTTTTGAGTAAGAAATATTATCCAAGTTATAATTTCTTAAACTCGTCATCCTGATTGTCAAGTACTTAGTACTAACAAAGTTTATAATGGAGAGCTACTGATGCAAAAATAATATTTGAAAGGACTCGTGGGTTGCAGATAAGCATGAAAATCGTAATTCAACTCCATAAATAATGGCCTTAAATATGTTCACGAGCATATTGATTTTGAAAACTCTGAATCAGGTCAAAATTTTATTGAAGTCACTTTTAACAAGAGGATAAGAATTGTATTACGTCAATTATGTCAATTCCTCATAGCATCTGTATTAAGGATGAGATATAATTTTGTCAAATTAGCATATATGTTAGGCAAGTCTTGTAAATTTGTTAATCTACATCAAATATGGATTAACTTTTAAAAGTTATAAATAATCACGAATGTGCATCATTTTTTATGGCGGGCCTTGTTAGTCGCTAAACACGCGCTAATTATACACGCAAGTATACGAGTTCACAAGTAGTATAAGATATAAATTAGATTCGTTCTCACAGAGACTGGCTTGGTTAAATAATTAATTTACGCACTTAAGCAACAATGTATAATTATTATTCAATGCTAAGACGATAACAAATTGAGGTTGTTTATAACTAAGAATTAAACTAACAATTATAACTAAGGGAATAAGATTGATTGAATTAATATATATGACAAACATGAGATTCTAACTTCATTAAATACTTCATTTAATAGCCTTTTCGTTCTTAACCTTAGCATATAATGGTGATGACACTAATCAGATTAGGGCTGCACAAGAAAAAGTACTGGACCTGAAAACCGGACCGGACCGGGTCTGTCGGTCCAAAAACTGGATCGGACTGGATTGATCCGGGTCGGTCCTCGGTCCAAATATGTTAAAAAATTGTGTATTCGGTCCGGTCCGGTCCAAAACCGGAAAGACCGGAAAAAAGCCGGATTGGACTAGTAGCTTAATACTTCACTGAATTTAATATTCTTGAAAAATTAGAAATAGAGAAGTCGTGGACGACTGGAGGTGGTACAGACTCAGTACTACAAAAGTGTACAACAGACAACAGTCACAAATAAATAACAATTGTCATCTCTGTCTAGACTAATCTTATACTAATCTTATACATATGTTGCTGCTGGATATCAAAATCAAAATCACAACCACAGGAAGTTAGGATTTCAAATCAAATATTCAAGTTCAACCCTTCAATTTTTAAGTAACCCAAGTAAGTTTTCTCTTTTAATTTTTAGAAATTAGGGTTAATATTTAGGTATTTTTATCTAAATTGTTTGTACAAGTTTTACTTATTGGTATTATTTTTGATGTATTAGCCCATGAGAATTTTAATAATCAATGGTAGAATGAACCAGTGAGCAATTTGATGAATGAACGAGTGAGCAATTTGTTTTCGATGTGTTATTTAGTCTAGTTGTGGTTGTTGTTGTGGAGCTCGAAGTTGTGATTGCTTGTAAGTTGATAGTCAAGTTATTGTCGTTGAACACTTGTGCTAATCTTCTAATACTTCAGTACTAACTACAAGTACCCTTCACCCTCTCTAATTTCTGCAAACCCCTGGTCTAATTATATTTTCTGGAGTGTGCTATGTCTCTTGTACATTCTGACCAGAAGCTTGTTCTGTCCTATTATCAATGTCACACCGAGTTAAATTTTAAAAGGCAGGGGGTCGTCGGTGAACAATGATTGCCTCCGCCTTTAGGACTGAACAATCTCTTACTGCTACATCGATGCCCCATTTTATATATAGAAGTTAAAGTCTTGAACGTAAAGACGAATACATCAGTCATTAAAATTGGATTTTCTGATCTGTTTATTTTGATTTATTAACGACTACTTTTTGGTGTTTTGCTTCTTTTTATTACTATTATTTTTTGGCAACTGAATTGTCCAACAATGTGAATCTATCAACATCAGTACTATTAGTAAATAAACTTGTAAGTTGTAAGTTGTATCTGCTTGAAATTAAAAATTATCCAGTAGTGGACTTTGTCAGCTATATGTTTGCGCAAATCCTTTTACTGCTGATGTACAACAAGATACTACAAAAGGTACAATTTAACTGCAGTACAATTTCTAGTTGCTTTTGTTTGATTATGCTGAGTATAAGCAACACAACATAAATAATCCTTGTTGCTTCCAATGTGAACATTGATGTGAACTTTAGAATTTAATAAACAGTTTATATGAATAAAATTGCTATTGAGGTCCTTGAGGATATATGCTCAACTTCTCAGTTCTCATTATTACTTGTATTCATTACTTCTACACTAGTTGTCAAGCTCCATTCAATCCAACGGAAAAGAGACGATGCAGACCCCACTCAAAAAACAGTCAGTGCAACACAACAGCCTATTTCCGAGGATAATTCATGTGAAGAAGTACATGTACCACAAAAAAAAATAAAAGTCCAGGGTCTACTCAAGAAGCAGGAGATGGAGTTACGGAGGAACGTCAATATCTTACAGGTCCCACCAAACAAAAGGCAGAGTATTGGAAAGATTTTAAGATATAACTTAGCAAAGAAGGTATGCGTCGAGCCGAATGTGTGTTTTGTTATGTTACTTATGCTGTGATCCTAACAATAATGATACTAAAAATATAAGAAATCATTGGATTGCTTGTCATAAAAATCCCGCTAATGAAGGAAAAGGGAAATAAAAAAAACTAATTTTAGAACATCTTGAAGATAAACCAGGGCAGGGGAGGTTAAAAAATTGGGTCTTAAATGCTAGTGAACTAAGGGAAGCATTATGTTATATGGTTATCATAGACGAGCTTCCTTTTCGCTTTGTGGAAAAACTCGGCTTTAATTACATGATGTCTAAAGCTTGTCTAGAATATGTATTACCTTCACGCATGACTGTAGCTCGCGGTTGTTTTCAGCTTTATTTGAAAGAGAAAGAGAAGTTAAAACAATTTCTTAAATCATCGTGTCAAAGAGTGTGTGTTACTACGGATTCATGGACATCTAATCAGAGGATCAATTATATGTGTCTTACTGCTCATTTTATAAACAAAGATTGGAAGTTACAAATAAGAATTTTAAATTTTTGTCCAATTTCTAGTCATAAGGATGTGCGATTGCTAGAGCAATAAAAGTTTGTTTAAATGGTTGGGGATTAGATACTAAACTTTTCATCGTGACCGTTGATAATATTCCCTCAAATGATGTTGCTTGTGGTAAATTGGTAGAAAATTTACAAAAAAAAGTTGTGCCATAAGTAATGGAAAGTACTTGCATATGAGATGTATCGCTCATATAGTTAATCTTATTGTTTGGGATGGTTTAAAATTGAAAAATAATCTCCAAGCCGTTGAAAGGGTTCGAGCTACTATTAAATTTGTGAAAAATTCTCCTGCTAGGCTACAAAGATTGAAGGATTTAGTATCGGTTCTAAAAATAGAAAGAAAATCCTTGTTGTCACTTGATGTACCCACTCGGTGGAACTCTACATATGAAATGTTAGAAACGGCTTTAAAATTTAAGTATGTTTTTAGCATGTTTGGGTTGCATAAAGAAATAGATCTCGGGGACGGGGAGACTAGTAATATAGGACCTCCTGAGGATAGTGATTGGGATCTTGTTCGCAAACTTATTATCTTTTTGGAAAGGTTTTTTATTCTAACCAATAATGTATCTGCTTCTTTGAGTGTAACAGCTAATAGTGCATTGTTTGACATTAGTACCGCTTTAGAAACATTAAAAGGTTTAGAGGAAGCAAGTGATTTAGACTTGTGTGTAATGGCTCACAAAATGAAAGACAAGTTCAATAAATATTGGGGTAATTTGGAGAAATTTAATATGTTGATTTATGTGGCTGCCATTCTTGATCCGAATGTGAAAATTGTTGGTTTGCAATTTACTCTTCATGCAATGTATGGTGAAAATGATGGTGATACTTTGCTATGTCAAATATAACAAGTCACATATGAATTATTTGATGAGTATAAGGATTATATACGCCTTCTAGTGTCCCTCTTTTTGAGCCAGATAGTCAAAGTGAACCTAAAACTTGTGACATTAAATCAATGAAAAGTAGTATCTTGGATAAAGTCAAGAAGTTTCAGTCATCAACGGGGTCAAAGGGAAAATATATGAGTATTAGGCCTGAATTTGAGCGGTATTTAAATGAAGAAGGAGGTGAAGACGATGTAGAAATATTGAAGTGGTGAAAACTTAATAGCCCAAGAATTCTGATACTTGCACGCATGGCACATGATATCTTAGCAATGTCGGTATCTACAGTTGCTTCAGAAGTGGCATTTAGTACAAAAGGAAGAACCATTGATCAATTTAGAAGCTCTCTAACTCCCAAGGTCATATATAATAGATTAATATCTATATTTGGATTAAAATCTGTTTTATGCTTCTTCATTTGGTATATTTATTTGTGAAATTTTGTTAGAAAGTAAAGACAGTGCAAGGTCTTATTTGTAGGCAAGATTGGCTTCGTGCAAAATTAAAAAATGATAGGGACAAAGTAGTGAATGTCAAGGAATTGTTGAAAGAGTTAGAGGACTTGGAAGAAGGTACAAGTATTTCATATTAATGTGATATATAAAAAAATTATTATCTTGTAATATTTGTTCTCATTTATTTTATTTAACTACACATATATGCAAAAGAATGGAACTGATGAGTCCATGATCTATGTCTCGGACGAATATGAAGAGATGTAGGTATTCGGTAAAGCTGAAATAGGTAACTTTATATTTTACTTCATTTTTATTGTTGTCATATTTAGTCGTTTGAAGTATCAATCTCTTCCCCTGCTATTCACATTTCTCGCATAATTATAATTTACACAAATTGATAGGGTACACTGTTATTCCCTAACAATACAACAAGAATTACAGAAGGGGAGGTTGAATGTAAATCTGGCTCCTTTTTAAGATTTATGAAAAAAATTCTAACTAAATAATATATATGTGTTTGATTTGCAAAGTGCGGAATGAAAGAATTATATAAATCAAAACACAAGTCTTTAAAACTTTCTGGTGGATTTGAATGTATCCACTATATATATATATATATATATATATATATATATATATATATATATATATATATATATATATATATCGAGAGAACTCTGTGTAGCTCAAATAAGCTCACAACTGCTTTGCTAAAGGATACAGCTTACAAATGTTTCTCTGAGAATGTATTTTATTAGTCTAGTTAGCTGTTGCTCTACTTGCTTCACTTGTTTATATATCACCAAGTTTACATAGCAAAAAGATAAGATACTAAAACAAAACTATTAAGTCTAACTCTATGCTACTTCATTACTCTATTCCAGCATCTTTGAAAACCTTCATAGCTTGCATGAAAATAGTAATGCTTCTTTGTTCTCAAAACCTTGCTAAACATGCTACCACATTCCTTTTGCAAACAATCGACGCATATGAATGTGTTGTCACCGTCAACAGATATTTGAATTGATCATCCGTCGGGTACATGCTTGTTATCTGTCGGGTACCCTTGTTGATCATCCGTCGGGTAGCTTTGTTGATCATCCGTCGGGTAGCCATTTATTACTTGATTCCATTTCATTTGTGCAGAATTACAAGACATCTTATATTTACATTTAATCAACCTATTCTGCATATCTACTAGCAGTCTCCATGATTCATAAGCTACTACAGAAACTATACAAAGTTATTTCTCACCCGATGGATATCAATTAGTCATCCATAAGCTACATGACATATTGTTACATAAGCTACTCACCCGATGGATATCAATTAGTCATCCATCGGGACTATATTGAATCATCCGTCGGGACTATAATTGATTATCTGTCGGGTGCTACAAAATTCACTAAGTTAAATCTACTAAGGTGTTTTGTTTAGCTTATCATCAAGTACACAACATATTCCAAATAATCTCCCCCAATTTATGTCTACTGAAATTGTAGCCATAAATTAAGAGAAACTTAATGATAACAAAATATCATAAAGATACAGTTTAAAAAATAGTAGATATAACTGATAAGTGCTACAAAATTGCTGAAAATTGAACACTGCAAAGTACACAAAGAAATTGCTCATAATTGTTATCAAGATGCTCCTCTAGTCTGAGCAGATAGATCTATTTTCTTGATTATCTGGATTTCTTTCCAAGCCTTTTGTTGTTTTCTTCAATTTGATTCTGAAGTTGTCTGTGGAATTCTAGTTCATCAGCTTCTGAGAGATTTGGCATTTCCAGCATTTTCAAAAGAGTCTCATTGCTAGAGATACTCAATTGGTCCTCCAATCTGAAGAATCTTCTGACACCTTTGTCATCCATCCATCAGCCAATAGGGCCTTAGATGCACTGTCTTTCCTGTAAAGGGAATGGATAGAGTTTTTAGAAATGCATCTTTGGCTCCAATACTCCTTAGTTCCTCAATCCTCTTTAGAACTACTCTTCTTACAGTCACATTATATCCAAAGTTCTTCTTGAAGGATGAGTAGACTTCAATCAGAACAAATTGGCTTTCTTGGAGAATCCTGTGAAGAGGCCATGTCATCTCTTTCCCTCCCTTGTATTTGAATACCAGTCTTCAAGAAGATGTCTATAAGCATCAATTCCTCTCACTTCTTCCAATTCATTCAAGTAGATATTCAGTCTGAAAATTCCTTGATATCACAAATGTACATGAGATCTCTCTTATTGACTGTGGGTTGAGATTTGGTTAGAGCTTTGGATTTGAGAGATATAGGCTTCACTTTCTTGCTGGCTCTAGTCTTTGTCTTCTTTGTTTTGAAGATGGGCAAATTTAGCTCAGGAATTGATAAACTATCCCAGTCTACTGGCTCATCCTTGGGAACAATTGGTTCACCATGAATATATCTTGTTGGATCAACCACTTTGAATTCTTTAAATACCACTGAGGGTTTTGACGTCTGAGTTGTAGTTGTAGGCATTTTAGGAAACTGATCTTCCAATTCCTCTTTATCAAAGTTCACTTTTTTCTTGGAATGAAGTTTATATCTAAGCCTTTTTTTCTGCTGTGATTTTTCTTGCATTTTCAGATCCTTAGGTTCAGTGATTACAGTTGGTTGTACAGGAGGTTCTGTTATGGTTTTTACAGCTTGAAACTTGGCCAAGATAGCAGCTTCTTCTTTCTTTTGCTTTTGCTTTTTAGCATCCAAAGCAGCTTGCTTCTTCTCTAGCCTAATTCTTTCTTTCTCTTCCTTCTTAGCTTCCATAAATAGTGGATGTCCAACCACCACATAAATCTCCTTACCATTTCTGTAAATTTTGGCAATTCTTCTTTTCAATGCTGAATCTGCTGGATCCTTGTTGAATGCAATAGATCTTGACAGCGGTTTCTTTTCATCTGGCTTTGGTGTCTCAAACACTATATCCATAGAATTTTTGTCTGAAACCTTAGGATAGTTCCATTTGGCCTTCATGATGAGATCTTTCTTTGGAGACTTGACACAGGAAGTTTGACCCCTTTCCAGATAGTTCATACTGATATCATTCACAGAGATTTTCATGACTTTAGAGTGATGATTGAAAACTTTGTATGGATTCTAAATAGGGCCAAATATCTTCTGAATGTTCTCATCAATTTTCTCCCAATTGATTGGACTCAATTGCTTCTTCTCAGCTGCTCTCAAATTGGTTGCTGCTTTTTTGATTAAATCTATACTATCTTTAGCAGGTGGCATTGTGTAAACAATTGTTGGTACAATTGCTTTACTTACTTGAACATTGAGCACTTTTTACTCCCCATGACTTCTTGATTCCCCTTGATTGAATAAGACAATTAAGCTTTCTCCCTTAGAAGAGATTTCTTTCTCCCTTTTTTTGTTATCAGTAAGTTGAGTAGAAGAGGAGGTTTGTGCTGCCACTAGCCTTTGAAGTAAGTCTGTTTGTTGTGCTTGGTGGAGATGAATTGCTGTTAGAGAGGCTTCCATTGCTGTCATTCTTGTATCCAAGGCATCTATCTTTATGGCAAGATCAGAATTCTTCCTGAATTGTCTCTTAATGTCAAGCATTGTAGCTTCTGGAAGTTTAAAATCCAACCTTTAGGAAATGTCCATTTTCATTTGATCAATTTCACCTTTGATGGTGGTGACATCCTGAGTATGTTGAAAACCTTGGATTTGTTGCAATTGCAGAGAAGCAAGGTGTGCTTGAAGGAGCTTCTTAGTGCTGGCATTTATTGTGGTTTGAAGAACAGAATGTGTCTGATTTATAAGTTGAATCAGGGTTGTCTTGAAATAGTGTTCATCACACTGCTTTGAAAATGCCCAAGATGGCATACCTGATCTGGGACTAGGACCTACTTCTCCCCCTATGTCCAATGGCCCTTTTTCACTTTCTGCATTCTCACCACCAAAGAAATCTTCGGAACCACCAGTCTCATAGTCAATATCATCAGCTGTAGAGGGTAGAGCTGTGATTGTATCCTTTGCTGTTTGCATAGATTGTATAGTGTGCACCAAATTTAACATTCTTTCTGCATTGTCATTGCCCTATCCAGCTAGAAGTTGGTATGCTGGAACAGGGTGAGTAAATGCCTCAGCATCCCAGGAGGTTGAATCTATAACAGCTTGACTTTGCTGAAATAGTTCCTCTATGTTACCATCCTGGACATTCATTAACTCACTTGAAATAATATCCACCCTTATATCTCCTGTACCTGCATTTCTCTCTTTTATCTCTCTTTTCTTGCATCAAGGTTGAAGGGTTTTTAGCACATAAACGCAGCGAACACGTAAATTTAATCTTAAAAAAAACCGAAACCCTCCGCAGGATCCATGCGAAAAATAATATTTAATTCGTAGTTTCGTATGTTTACCTTAAGAAGCTTTACGTTAATAGAAAGATGGAGGTCTTTAATAGCGATCCAAGAGCGATGAACGGAGGTCCTTAGCAGCTGCTCCTCAAGTGTGAAGCACTCCACCGGTATCCACCAAGAAAACGATGTAATGAAGGAGGAGGAGATGGAGAGAATTAGGGTTTTATAAATCTTTTTGGTTGAGGCAAAAATAGGGTTTATAATGGTATATTTATAGGCAAAATTTTCAGCTGAAAATTTCCCATCAAAATATTATTATTATTAACCCTTTATTATTCTCACTAATAATTAAAACACCTTTTAATTATTAATCCTTTTTCTAAACTCTTTAGAAATAATTCTCTCACTTGATTTAATTTCCAAAAATTAAATTCTTAATTAATAATATTAAGAACCTTTTTTTAATTAATTTATAATCAATTAAATCTCATTTAATCAATTATTAAATTTGCCAATTAATTATTTATTTCATAAATAAATAATTATCAGCTATTATTAATTAATTCCTCCACCATTAAATCATTCTCTTTTATGGTGTGACCCTGTAGGTTCAATATTAAGCCGGTAGTAGAAATAAATAATAATAAAACTATTTTATCATTATTTATATAAATTCTCTAATTCATTAAATATGATTAATTAATTAATCATATTTATTCTACATCGTGAGGGATACTTCTCAGCATATCGCGACTATCCGGATAATACGAATTCACTGCTTAGAATACCAAGAACTTATTCAGTAAGTAGTTACCGTACAATTAATTCCTTCTACCCTGCAATATCACGATTAAATGCAAGGCATGGAACTTGTGTCAAGCCTATCTTATTTAATCACTTGCTTTCTCATTCACTATACTTAGTTTTATTTAATGTAAATTAGAAACTCCTTTCTAATTTCATTCACTCTGGTCAGAGATTCCTGAACTAACATAAGTGGATCAGCATTGAACATTCTCTTCCTACACTGGAAGGGGTAGATCTTTATTGATCATACACTATCTTCGTGTACAAATTCCTATACCAGTCTGGGTTGCTCCCAGGAAAAAGGAGAGGAAAAGAGTGAACTAATGCAGTTCATTTCTTCAGGACTGGCAAAAATAAGTTAGAGGAGTCCCACCTTAGATGGTGAAGGTGAGGGTGTGAGGGTGGGGAGCCAATGTGAGACCTTTGAAAGAGGTATGTCCTAAGTCCAATCATGTATGAGGATTTAGGAATAACTTTTATGTAATCTGTTTTGATTTCATTGATATTTATAAAAGGCTTGTTTTGTTTTTATTGCGGGCTCTATCTATTTAAATGTTTAAATAAGATATACCACAGTTTAGAGTAAAGCTTTTATGGATTGTGATGAGATCATAATAATGAGACCTAAAAGATGATAACTCTAAACTTAAATAGTTCCTGGTCGTAGGATTACTAACTAGTAATTAATAATCCGCAAAGATCGGTACATAATATGTTTGCTTCATTATGAAGGATGTCTGTTCTCATAGACATTTGTGTGGTGACACTATAGCTAGTATGTAGGTGTTTATTATAAAATAAGTTTACTGAACATGACTCACACAGCTGAACAACTGATGGAGTTCACTCACGTGTCAGCAGTTGTTCACATAGTGATAGTTGTACAAGTATCCTTAGACTTGAGATCATCATAGTCATCTTGTGTACACTGAACTATGCTTTGGTTTAGTTCTTAGTCTAAAGGGACAATTATAAGGGCTCTACCACTGAAATTGAAGTATTTATCATTAACTAGCATGTAAAGCATGTTAAGCATAGAAATGTTTATGGAATCAAAGTTACTAACTTTACCAGAAAATACCTTAGTTACTACATCACACAAATAACTCCATTCTTTCCTAAGACCCAACCTCATAATTTCACTTAATTTAGAAGTAGTGAGTGCATAGCCCATGGAATTAAGCATATCAACAATATCAGAATCTGTGTGTGAGGTAGTTACAATGTTATCAGGAATCTTGAGCATGCTTTAATAACATCACTATTTATGCAAAGCTGCTTACCTTTCAAAGTGAATGTGATGGTTTTGTCTGTTGAGTTGTACACTGCAGTTGTCCATATCTCTTCAACAACCTCACAGTAAATGGTGGGTGATTCCAGCATGGCATAGTTGAGTTTGCAGTTCTTCACAAAATCCATCATTTTGTGATAGTCACCAGACTGTTGAATCGCCTTGTTCACCAAAGCTGAGAAGTTGTTTTCTCATAGATATAACCAGTTTGACACATGATTTTCACTACAGGTGCCATTGTTAGAGATTTGGAATTGCAGAGAGAGAGTTTGCTTTTGAGATGAAAGAAGTTAGAGCAATTGAATCTTGAGAATGATAACAGAAATGAATAGAAGTGAAATTGCTTTTATACTATCTCAGAAAATAACTTTCAAAAATAATAAAGTAAAATAAAGTGACCAATAAAAAATTACCCAAAATAGCCGTTTAAAAATAAACTGTAAAAAAAATCCATCACTTATTCGTCATGCTATGCTTACAAACTGTAAGTATACTTGATGGTTAATGTTCAGAGAATTAACGGCTAGGATTAAGACAATTCGACGGATGAGGATAAATCAGTTATCCGTCAAGTTATAAAATATTCTAGAAAAATAATTGATTTTATTAACAAATTGTATTCCGACGGATGATCGAACTTGATGGATAATGATCATCCGTCGGGATGTAAATTTTGACTTAGCCAAAATTTCATCCAAAACTGAAAAATCGATTAAATTTCTGGCTGCATTATAACTTGCAAAATATCTGAAATGATTCAAGAATAATTAAGCATACCTAACTCACTTACCAACCTTGAGAAGGTGGATTCATCCAGTGGCTTGGTAAATATGTCTGCAAGCTGTTTTTCACTTGGAACAAAATGTAGTTCCACGATACCATTCATCACATGTTCCCTTATAAAGTGGTACTTGATGTCTATGTGCTTTGTTCTTGAATATTGTACTGGATTTTTAGTGATGGCAATTGCACTTGTGTTATCATAGAAAATAGGAATCCTATCCACTTGTAGACCATAGTCCAACAATTATTTTTTCATCCATAGTATCTGTGCACAGCAACTACCAGCAGCAATATATTCAGCTTCAGCTGTTGAAGTAGAAACTGAATTTTACTTTTTACTGAACCAGGACACAAGCTTGTTTTCTAGAAACTGACAGGTATCTGTTGTACTTTTTCTGTCTATATTACAACCTGCATAATCTGCATCTGAATAACCAGTTAGATCAAAACCAGAATCTCTAGGGTACCAAATGCCAAGTTTTGGTGTTCCCTTGAGATATCTGAAAATTCTCTTAATAGCTACTAAATGAGATTCTCTAGGATCAGCCTGAAATCTAGCACAAAGACATGTAGCAAATATTATATCTAGCGTACTAGCTATTAAGTATAGAAGTGAGCCAACCATGCCTCTATAACTTGAAATATCCACAGACTTTTCAGTAGTGTTTAATTCAAGCTTAGTTGCAGTGGCCATGGGAGTTTTTGCAGATGTGCAATCTATTAGATCAAACTACTTTAAAAGATCATGAATATATTTAGTTTGACTAATGAATATTTCATCACTAACTTGCTTAACTTGTAAACCAAGAAAGTAAGTTAGTTCTCTCATCATGCTCATTTCATACTTACTCTGCATCAATTTGGCAAACTTTTTGCAAACTTTTTCATCTGTAGAGCAATATATAATATCATCTACATAAATTTGAACAAGTATGCTAGAGCCATTAACATTTCTAAAGAATAAAGTTTTATCCACAGTACCTCTTGTGAAGTGATTTTCCAAAAGGAACTTTGATAAAGTGTCATACTAGGCTCTAGGTGCTTGCTTCAGTCCATAGAGTGCTTTCAAAAGATAGTAAACATGATTTGGGAAATTTGGGTCTTCAAAACTAGGGGCTGACTCACATAGAATTCCTCCTCCAAATCTTCATTAAGAAAAGCACTCTTGACATCCATTTGATAGACCTTGAAATTGGCATGGGCTGTATAGGCTAAGAAAATTCTGATGGCTTCAAGTCTTGTAACAGGAGCAAAGGTTTCATCAAAATCTATTCCTTCTTGTTGACAATAGCCCTTAGCAACCAATCTAGCTTTGTTCCTAACTACTATGCCATTTTCATCCATCTTGTTTCTGAATACCCATTTGGTGTCTATTGGATGCTTTCCTTTAGGCTTGGGTACCAGCTTCCATACTTTATTCCTTTCAAATTGGTTTAGCTCCTCCTGCATAGCTAAAATCCAATCAGGATCCAACAGAGCTTC